>NW_028300454.1:0-81895 GCF_049724085.1 Artemia sp. Qi Xiang Cuo | reverse complement strand
TGACTAGGTGGTGTGTATAACAACCAAACCCAGTGTCTGACCAAATCATTTGACGGGCCCCTTACAGGGAAGACCACCCCCTTCTTTTTTAAACGACCCCCATCTTCAAATTCAGTTTCATACTGAACCACAGTAACGCCGATATTTAATTGGGTATTAGCCCTTTCAAAAATATCAATAGATCATACCGTTACTGGGTATTTCCCCTCTAAACACGAGAAATCTACAACGGGGAAATCGGACCCTTCCTTTCCTTGTACAGCCCAACGATCTAAATTTGTCCTGGTAGCGTCATGTGCTGGAGGCTCGTACGCTGATATGAGTAAAGCATACTTGAAACATTTTTGTTCTGTTTAAAAACAGATCTTCTGGAGACCTTGACAGCCTTCTAGATCTGGATTATAATTTAAAATAGTATCCCTCTCAGAACTAGCCCCCCTCTTAAAATAAAATCTTTCTTAAATTTACATATATTTAAGCTTAAATTTTCAATAAATAAAACTACAGACCCGCTCCCATTTTCGTTATAGTTCTCGAGATCCGCAATAATTTGCCCTACCCACTCGGAAAAAACTCCCTCAAAATTTTCTAAATTTGTATAAATTACGCGCATCTCGGAATGTATATAATGATAATAAACTTCACTTTTCCCCTCATTTAAATAAAAAACCTTTAAAACAATAGAAACCTTAATTGAATCCCTACCCACCCCACAACTGGATTTGGTTCCCCAGTAGTGCACGAATTTTATCTACATAGGCATGCACAATTTCTACAGGGTCAAACACAAATTTTCCCCCATAAGTGAATTAAAGGGATCACCAAACGTTGCAGTGAAAAAAACTATATTATTTAAAATGGTTCTCGACATTAGAAAGTCGGGAAAACTTGTAAGCCCTTCTTGTATATTACCCCCTCCCCCAATTTGTTAAATAATATTTGGGGTGGGTTCCACTTCACTTGTTTGAAGTGGAAGCAGGTAATCAGTGGGTGGAGGGTTCCCAGTTAATTCGTTTGTAAAATCCTCTAAAATTTTTAGGGCATTTGGACTCCAGTCCCACTGCCCAACTTTGCTAGGTTCTGCATTAAAATAATCACATAAAAACTCATCAATATTAGATGGTACTTCAATGAAATTAATAATACCATGCCATTCGTTGATAGCTGAATTGTCTTGAATGTCATGAAACTCCATTGCCTCTTCAATGAGTTCTTCTTCTTCTTCACTCGATGGTGAGTAAGGGACCAATGGTCGACCAGCCTATAAATGAAAAAATAGTTTATTTTCAATCTGTTAAAATCATACCAACTGTAAAAATTTGGATTATTATTGCTTAAACACGCTTAATTGCATTTAGTTAATTCAACTGAAAGTTCTAACTTAAGATATTTAAAATCTAAAACAACGCTTTACATAGAAGGCACCAATTTGTTCAAAAAATAGTTTATTTTCAAAGTGTTCAAATCAGCCCTACTGTTTTTTTTCTTTTTTTTTGCGGCGCTTTTCGGGCCCGCAGCGCATCCTGCGGCGCTTCTCTGGCCCGCGGTACATCCTTGCGGAGCATCTCTGCGGCGCTTCTCGGGCCCACGGTGCATCCCACAGCGCATCCCTGCGGTGCTTCTTGGGCCCACAGCGCTTCCCACAGCGCTTCCCGACCAGCTCCCATAAAAACTTTACATAATGCCCGTCAAAAGTTGATATATTCGCTTAGACAGCATAAGTCGCTATTTCTCTCTAATTCCATACTGGTTCGGTGAACTCATCACACAATTATTGTAACCCGTCGCGCGCGAGTGTTCTGCAGTCCAAGACTGAACTTCAACAGGTAGGAAAATGCCGGGAACCGTTAGCTTGGTTTCCCCTCGCTGAAATCTTGGCATGATAGAAAGCTATTTAAAAATATCTCAGTGCAAATTAGAACGCCAACATGTGCAATGGATAAAAGGAATAATCTCTCTCTTAAAACTATGTGAAGAATAGCATTCACAGAGTTTCAAAGGTACCTAAAAATATTCGCTTATGAGATAGCGGCGAAGAGATAGGGGGAATGCATAGAAAATAGTAAAGATTAGAAAAAAAGAGCAGTTTGACAAGCAAAGAAATTACATTTAGATATCTCTGAGGGAGGGCAGAGAAAATAATGGTTGGGGGTGAGGGGTTAATATCTCAGAGATACACTTTTACACAATGTCGAAAAATAGTGAAAAGGAAAAAACATTGGAAGAAATAGATATGTATTTCTATAAGATAGTTTGAGGGAAAAAATGCTCACATTTCCATATCCTGGCTGCACTTGGGTGCCGGATGGCCCAGGTAGTGCGGGTTGGAGGGCTGACGGAGCGGCGGCGCTGTATTCTTGTGCAGCTGGGTCAGCAATGTTTTGGGCTTGCATAGATGAGCCAGCGAGGTTCACCATCCTTATGGCCCATTCTCTTTTTGGTTTATGCCCAGACTGTATGGGGGCTGGCACTGATGGGGCTGCCTCACCCTCTCTTGCTCTCTTAATGGGTGGCGGTGACGGGCATTCTTCATAATTGACCTTAAAAGAAGAGAAAGAATTTAGTATCGAAATAATTTCCCCCTTTTTACAGAAAGAAAGTTAGTATCCTCATCCACATGAATTTGTCTAGAAAAGCATTTATCACTAAGAAAGGCCCCCCTACGCCAGCATTTTCAGTAAAGCAAAAAGTAAAAATATACTAAACTCAGAAATATAATGCTATTTTAATTAATTAAAAAAGGCTTATTAATAGACATCAAAACCTAACCTTACTTTTCATGAAAATATTTTTTTTCATTTTACAATTATTGTGATAGACTTGAGGAATGTCCCCTCCCCCCCCTTTCATCTCGGTCCTAAATATATTGTTATTAATTATTTTTGGAAATAATCCCGTTTCACCGGTTCTCCGGCAAATACAGGTTACGAATCCACAAGCTTAATAAACAGCAATCTCTTTTTGCTTAAAACCGTTTTAATTTGAGAAAGAGGGAAACAAATCCTTTTTATCATTGAAACCTTTTGGTTAAGTCGTTAACGTAACGGATTAACAAGCAGGAAGTGCAATTGTGGGGTATCACCTGTTTAAAGCATCGTGGAAAAATGTTTTTCAAGTCAAGTAAGGGACGGTGGCTTAAATGGAAAGGGTTTATTAATAGCTATGGGATAGACAGAAGTTGATTGTCACTTTTTGATAGGCTTACAGAAAGAATAAATTTATTGAAAAAAGAGAAATATTTCTATTGGCAATAATTATACTTGTAAAAACAGTGGGGGGGGGTTGAGGAGGTTTAGGAAATATAAAGAACATATTTTATGTTTCCCAGTGAGTATAAGGATTGCACGGTGGTTAGGTTTGTGGGGGGAGGGGGTACTTACCTAAATATACTAGAGGGTGACCAAGGAAAATAATTTTATTTGAAAATAAAAAATGTACTTACATTGCTAATTGTGGCTGTCAAGGCTTCTAATTCATCAAATTCATTGTTGTTTCAATTGTGTCACAATACTTTCTGATAATTTAATCACATTGCATGCCCGTTATATACGAAATCTCAAGGGTGAATTGTTATGTAACGGGGAAAAAAATATGTAAGCAAGCCCTCTGATTGGCTGAGAAGGGATATGTATCCGACTCGCTGATTGGCTGAGAAGGAAACACGGGATCTAACTGTTTCCAGGATTCCATTAGGTTTTGCGTACACATGACCAAAACAACAACAAGATCTTGAAGGAAGTGTCATTGACCCGGTTCCATTAGACTCAATAATCCATCAACGTGAGAAAGTTCCTATTTTTCCATTCTCACTGACAAAAACCATAAAAACAGACATAAATGTGAGAAAGTTCCTGTTTTTTCATTCTCACTGACAAAAACCATAAAAACAGACATAAAAGTGAGAAAATTCCTGTTTTTCAAGTAAGGAAAATACTGTTTTTTCAGTCTCACTGACAAAAACCATAAAACAGACATAAATTACTGTTGACATCCATGAAAAACATCAAATAACCTAACCAACACACACAACCATCCAAGAAAACATCCATCAAAGTGACAAAATTCCTGTTTTTTCATTCTCACTGACAACAAACAGACATAAATTATGTAAAAAAAAGCTGTAGGTGGCCGCAGGGGTGGGCAATCGGACCTCATGAGGCATCTCTACTCCCATCGGATAATCACAAAACGGATGATAACCAAATTTTATTATTCAACTTGGAAGACTTCAGTTGTGATAATTACTTGCATTCAATACATGTCTCCGAAGGTGAAGTTTGATATTTCGTTCAATGGATGCCTGAGATGATAACTGATAAGGAAAAACGCATCAGATATCCGATGACTTAAACTTTTGCTCCTTCTATAAAGAAAGTGAAAAAGCGGCAAAGGCTTAAGTGAATCTAACCTTGACTATCGGACAAAAATACCGAAGAGTCTTTCTGATGGCTAAAAATTGAGTGACGCTATAGCTTTTGACCAAAATTTCGGTAGAATTACGAGTAATGTCAATAGTTTCTGGTTTTCATTTGTTTAGGTCTTCATTTAAATGACTAATATCAACGGCTTTGGTTAGCATTACGGTAGGATTGTGATAGACTTTTGTAGAATTGCGACGAATGTTAATAATTTCTGGTGGTAATTTGTTTATGTCTTCATTTAAGAGACTAGTATCAGTGGCTTTGGTTAAAATCACGTTAGAGTTTTTGTAGAGCTTTGGTGGAATTACAAGTAATGTCAATAGTTTCTGGTAATAAGTAGTTTATGTCTTCATTTAAGAGACTAGTATCAGTGGTTTTAGTATCAGTGGTTTTTGGGAGAACTATGGTTGAATTTTGGTAGAAATACGAGTATTGTCAATAGTTTCTGGTGATAATTTATTTATACCTTCATTTAAAGGACTAGTATCAGTGGCTTTGGTTAGAATTATCCCAGAATTTTGGTAGAATTAAGAGTAATGTAACCAATTTCTGGTGATAATTTGCTTATGTCTTCATTTAAGAGACTAGTATCAGTGATTTTGGTTAGAATTATGGCAAAATTTTGGTAGAGTTTTAGTAGAATTACGAGTAATGTCAATAATTTGTTAATGTCTGAATTTGTTTATGTCTTCATTCAAGAGACTAACATCAGTGGCTTCGGGTTGAATTACGGTAGAATTTTGGTAGAATTGTGAGTAATTGACTAATTAATTAAGAAAAACAAAGTTTTTCCGAGGGAAGCAAAGAGCGAATTTGAAACTTAAAACGGACAAAAATTATTACTTCACAGACTATTTAATACATATTAATATAACTAGTACAAATAAACCAACTAATTGTTTTCCTATGGTTTTATGATTATACAAAACTAGCGCTTGACTGAAAAAACACAAGTCAAGTACAAAAAACAGGCTTATTGATTTAAGAGTCAAAAGTGAGTATGTAGCCGGACAACACTAAACCAATCTATAAAGCTTTTCATAGTCTTACACCAGTTGTGACATTAGGAACTTTTAGTATACACTTAAAATTATCTTAAAAACATAAGCGTAAAACTAAATATGTTTTAATAGCCGCGAAGTAATTGAATAGCATACATAAAAATTAGATTGATTTATCGAGCAGCATTTTGCTCTCCTCATTTATAATACCAATAGTGGGTAATATACAGTCTTAAATTATTAAAAATATGCTTTAGTATCACTTGAAATGAAGATCAAATAACACATAATATGAACTCTGGAAATCCAATTATTTCTCTCTATACAAGAGTGAGTTTCAAGCTATGATACAAATTCTAAAGCTGGTCTATTGTCCTAATACGATCAAGATGGCTTTAATTTGAACTTGTGTACAAACTAATCATGACATGTCCTTTTAAGAACCAGAACGAGAGCCAGTCATTGAACTGAGCCATTGTGAACAAGTGATACTAAATTAAATGTAAAAAAGTGAAGACAATCCTAAAATTAATTGTTGCTTTATCTTAAAAGGGATTGATCCTAAAACGGATTGATAATATTTTGATTATATAAAAGTTGTCCTTAATTGGTTTGCTTTTACGTTACCAAAACTCCTATATTATTTTGTGTTTTCAGTAAAACGCTAGTTTTGTATAATCCTAAAAGCATAGGGAAACATAATGAGTTGGTTTATTTTTACTAGCTTTATTAATACATATTAAATAGGCTGTGAAGTAATAATTTTCGTCCTTTTTAAGTTTCTACTTCGCTCTTTACTTCCCTCGGAAAAACTTTATTTTTTAAATTAATCTTAATTCGTTTCTGATGGTTTCAGTTGAAAGCTTATTTTTAATATAATTTCTAATTATCACCGATCTAGGGGAGATAAGACAGCTCTAAAAAATACTGCAAACAACCTTGACAGCTAAGAAAAATTTTAGTCTATAACATAAAGTCCATTATCCATACTTCACAAAAAAATACAAGTTTTTCAGGAACGTTTGTTTTTCGATGAGAAAAAAGCTATTTTTACTCCGCCGACTTCGCCTGAAAAAGCCATAATGAAGACAGGGCTTTATAAATCACCTACTGACTAGCAGAAACTAGAAGGCTTCTGTAACAAATGAAAGCTATTAAAGGGCTCATTTAAAAGCTTATATTTATGCTTAATCGCTTTTTAAAATTTGACTTGATAGCACATTCCCATAAAGTGCACTTTCGGTTATATCCCCAACTTTTTTAAATGAAACAAGTGCCTTTTCCAATGATATGACCAAAAAATAAGGCGATTTCAAAACCTAAGCAAGAGCAAAAACTAAGGGGGCAAGGACACCCCTTCCCCTCAGTTACCGCCTTTAGAACTAGCTCACAGGCTTCATCGCAGAGTGAAGTTTGAAGGTTCAATTCAAAGCAACTACCTAGTATCAGTGGCTTTGGTTAAAATCACGTTAGAGTTTTGGTAGAATTTTGGTGGAATTACAAGTAATGTCAATAGTTTCTGGTAATAAGTAGTTTATGTCTTCATTTAAGAGACTAGTATCAGTGGTTTTTGGGAGAACTACGGTAGAATTTTGGTAGAAATACGAGTAATGTCAATAGTTTCTGGTGATAATTTGTTTATATCTTCATTTAAAGGACTAGTGTCAGTGGCTTTGGTTAGAATTATCCCAGAATTTTGGTAGAATTTTGGTAGAATTAAGAGTAATGTAACCAATTTCTGGTGATAATTTGCTTATGTCTTCATTTAAAAGACTAGTATCAGTGATTTTGTTTAGAATTATGGCAGAATTTTGGTAGAGATTTAGTAGAATTACGAGTAATGTCTATAAATTGTTAATGTCTGAATTTGTTTATGTTTTCATTCAAGAGACTAATGTCAGTGGCTTCGGGTTGAATTACGGTAGAATTTTGGTAGAATTGTGAGTAATGTAACTAATTAATTAAAAAAACAAAGTTTTTCCGAGGGAAGCAAAGAACGAAGGTGAAACTTAAAACAGACAAAAATTATTACTTCACAGCCTATTTAATGCATATTAATATAACTAGCACAAATAAACCACCTAATTATGTTTTCCTATGCTTTTATGATTATACAAAACTAGCGCTTTACTGAAAACACAAAAGTCAAGTATAAAAAACAGGATTATTTACTTAACAGTCAAAAGTGAGTATGTAGCCTGAAAAAACTAAACGAATCTATAAAGCTTTTCATAGTCTTACACAAGTTGTGACATTAGTAACTTTTAGCATACAATTAAAATTATCTTAAAAACATAAGCGTAAAACTAAACATTTTTTAATAGCCGCGAAGTAATTGAACAGCATACATAAATATGGGATTGATTTATCAAGCAGCATTTTGCTCTCACCAGTTATAATACCAATAGTGGGTAATATACAGTCTTAAATTATTAAAAATATGCTTTAGTATCACTTAAAATGAAAATCAAATAACATATAATATGAACTCTGGAAATCCGATTATTTCTCTCTATACAAGAGTAAATTTCAAGCTATGATGTAAATTCTAAAGCTAGTCTATAGTCCTAATACTATCAAGATGGCCTTACTTCGAACTTGTGTACAAACTAATCATGACATATCCTTTTAAGAACCAAAACGAGAGCCAGTCATTGAACTGTTTTTACTCCGCCGACTTCGCCTGAAAAAGCCATAATGAAGACAGGGTTATATAAATCACCTACTGACTAGCAGAAAGTAGAAGGTTACTGTAACAAATGAAAGCTGTTTAAGGGCTCATTTAAAAACTTATATTTATGCTTAATCGCTTTTTATAAATTTGACTTGATAGCACATTCCTACAAAGTGCATTTTCGGTTGTATCCCCAACTTTTTTAAATGAAACAAGCGCCTTTTCCAATGAAATGAGCAAAAAAAAGGTGATTTCAAAACCTAGGCAAGAGCAAAAACTAAGGGGGCATGGACGTCTCTTCCCCTTAATTACCGCCGTTAGAACTAGCACACAGGCTGAGTCACAGAGTGAAGTTCGAAGGTTCAATTCAAAAATGTTGATCAATCAAACTTAATTTTTGGTGGATGTTTAGTTGAAAAGTTTTTAGTTTTAGTTAGTTTGCTTTCGCAATAATCTTTTACTTTTAATATGACTAGTTGATTTATGAAACTTGCTAAGAGGGTCTGGAGGGGGAGTATATGTGAGGGGATATTATAAGCCTCCAATTAAGGGTTTTGGAGCATAATTATTGCAATGGTACAGTTTTATGCTTCCAAACTCTTCCACTTAAGAAGTGGTACCAAAAATGCCGTTTTTAGTGCTATATGGCACTTTTGGATGGTAAAATTGATAAAAAGCACGTAGATTAAAAGCACGACAGATTAAAAGCATTGATAAAAGCACGTAGTAATAGGTTCAAAATCTGTCTTCCGGGATATGCCTTAAAAATGAGTGCCATTAAACATCACTTTTTAAGATCTGCTAGCCCAATAGCCCCACAATGTACAGCAAAATCACTTGAGATTCAACAAAAATTGTTTGCAATGTTTATCAACAACAAAATTTGAATTTCAACAGCTGAAATTGAATATTGGAGACCATTTCAGAATTCCATGGTCATCATTGAATTTCCAATTCGCTGAGAAACAAAAATGTTGAATTCCCATACCCAAATTAAATTTTCTGTTTGTTGACAAAACAACATGTTGGATTTTAAGATCCCTATTGGAATTCCATCTTGTTTGCTGGATTTCCCGTTATTTTATTGGATTTCCATCACTAGCGTTGTTCAATTTCCTAGGTCTAAAGTCTAATACGTAGTTCTCAGGATTCAGTTTCCCTTTCTTCTTTCCGAAGCATCAATAAATACAAAAAAATAATCTCATTTATTTTACAAGAACTGAAAATTACAACAAAAAATTTCTCCCAGATAATATGACACCTCTTAATGGCTTCATTTTTTCCTGGTGGAAATCAGTAAATTAATGGCGTAGTAGCAGGCTGAGAGAAGACACTTGAGTAAGAAACAACTTCCAATCAGGAAAATATTGACTCTCGGACCTGAAGTGAAGATGAAGTCAAATCGAGGCACAAATAAAAGAGAGACTTCCCCAATTTTTTCTACTTCCAGAGGTGAACGGTTGCAATAATAATGCCACGAATCCTGTTTTTTCTCAATACATTTGACTTACTCATCAGATCTCATCAAATCTCTTGTTCGTCACCACATAAAATCGGTGTGTTATAAAATTGAAACCTTGCAAAATAGATCTTCTGCTTAGATGAAGTACAACAAAATTGTTTTCAGCTTCACAACTTTGCTCAATCCCAATTTTTAAGGTTTTAAAAATATGCAAATAAATTTTCTAAATTTTGAAGAAAAAAAAACATTGATATGGCTTATAATTCTACTCAAATAACAGGAACTGCATTTTTGGAACTGAACCTTGAAAAAAAGAAAATGATAACTGAAAATTAAGGTAAAATGTTGTTTTGTCAAAATTTCAATAAGTATAGACCTGTCATGCAGGCAAATTTAAGCACCCTCTAGAGGGAGAAAGAGTGGAGGAAGGTATTTCAAAATACCTTCCTGGGACATACATTGGTACTTATGTAGGCCTACTATCTGAAACACACGCTCTATATTATATAGGGAAGATGCGGGTTTCTTTCGAAACGAGTTTCTTTCAATAGAGAAATGGATTGTAAAGCGTGGATTGTTATTGGGTTTACAATATTTAAACTATTGTTTTATGGGGGTTTAGGGTAAAAAAGGTACCTAGGTTTGGTTAGGTATTAAATATATGCTATGCTTTACCCCCAAGCCCCCCCCATTTATAGCCATGTATGTGCAAATGTATAGCCGAAATTTGTATCTAAACTATTATATTTTTATCCTATTTTGTTTCTACTTCGTCAGCACCAACCAAACTTCACTTTTCGCGTGTGTTACGGATAGTACACAAGTAACCCTACTTTAGGCTGTAGACCCATCCCTGAAGGTCTTATTTTCCTAACTTAACCCTTCTCTATGTTAGCTAAAAGTAGCTAAAGTAGAATTAGTATTGTTCTATTAGCTGTAGGGCACGCAAGATATATGATAAAAGAAACTATTCAAACAGGTTCTCTCAAAGGAGAATTGGATTGCAAATAGTGGTTTCTAACTGCGATTACAATATTTAAACTTTAGTTTTTTGGGGTTTAGGGGGAAAAAGGTACCTAGGTTAGGTTACGTCTTTAATATTTGCTATACTTTTCCCCCCACCCCCCAATGTGCAAATATATAACCGAATTTTGTTTCTAAACTATCAAATTTTTATCCTATTTTGTTTTATTTCATTAGCATTAACCGAACTTCACTTATTGCATGGTTTACCTGCATGGTATTGCAGAAAATTTATATATATATATATATATATATATATATATATATATATATATATATATATATATATATATATATATATATATATATATATATATATATATATATATATATATATATATATATATCTGTACATATATTTAGTACTTGGAGCCTGGCGGCTTCGACACCGAGCCCCGGCACTCGGCAGGCTTCTATATATAGATTCCTATTGTCGCTTGTCTTCTAACCGCAGACATTTTGAGCGTTTTCTTGATGTCATGATGTCACCACAGGTTCAATACAGCCACTCTGGGAAAAATACAAATTTTTTGTTAAAGCCGTGACCTATTTTGATCGTTCTTGTGGCCAGAAATGTCAATATCGAGCCAACAGTTCAAAATCATTGGGAGAGGGCTCATTTGAACAGAAATTAAAAATTAATGTCCTTTTTATGTGACCGAAAAGATAGAGGGGAACTAGCTCCCTTCACGCGTCCCTTTTTTCTCGAAGATTGTATCATAAAAGCTTCCTTTAAAAACTGTACCTTTAGATTGAAATGACCTGTCCCTGCCCCAGAACCCATCGGAATAGGTCTTTAAGTTATAAAATTTGCACTTTGTTTATAAATGGTATTTATTATTGAAGAAGCATACAGACATTTTTTTGGGAGGAAAGGAATTTTGTACTTAGGGTGGGATTCCATTGGGATAATTTTCCAGGGGGATAATTTATCTTACTTTCTCCTTGGAAACAAAATTCTGCATGTGGATATTTTCCAGACGGAAATTCTAAGCTTGTTTTTATTTCCTGAAAAATTCCATGGAAGGGAGGATTTCCGAAGTGATCAGAAGAACGATTAGAGCTTAGTCAAAAAGTAAAATTTTGCGATAGCCATTTTGTTCAGCGTAGTTGATTCCCAGATGAAAAATACGTTTTTGAGGAAGACGCTCCTCTACAACCCTCGGGGCAAGGGTTTTAAGTTATGCCCTGGGGGCATATAAGGTTTTTATAGAAGGCGTTGTCGTAGAAACTTCAAAAAACGATCATTCGATTTGAAATTCAAAGGGCTAGTGCCGTTTTTAAAAGTCGAAAGTGATTGTAGGGCAAATAGCCCCCCCCCCACGCACATCATTCCTCCAAACACATCCAATCAAAATTTTGAGATAGCCATTTTTTTCAGCGTAGTTGATTTCCAGGTAGAAAATATGTTTTTGAGGAGGAAACTCCCCCACGACCCTCGGGGCAAGGGTTTTAAGTTATGCCCTGAGGGCATATAAGGTTTTAATAGAAGGTGTTGTCGTAGAAACTTCAAAAAAGGATCATTCGATTGGAAATTCAAATGGCTAGTGCCCCTTTTTAATAGTCAAAAGTAATTGGAGGGAAACTAGCCCCCTTCCACGCCCATTATTCCCCCAAACACATCCAATCAAAATTTTGAATTAGCCATTTTGTTCAGCGTAGTTGATTTCCGGACAGAAAATACGTTTTTGAGTAGGACACTCCCCCATAACCCTCCGGGCAAATTTTTTAAATTATACCGTGGGGGCATATAAGAACGATGCTGGCACAATGTATCATTTATTATTTTTTTTTATTTAGAGCAGGGCACTTCGTATCGAAGAAGTTGTCGTAGAAACTTCGAAAAGGGCTCATTCAATTGGAAATTGGAGTGGCTTGTGCCCTTTTTAATAGTCGAAAGTGATTGGAAGGCAACTAACACCCCTTCCAAACCCACCATATCCCGAAACACATCCAATCAAAATTTTGAGATAGCAATTTTGTTCAGCGTAGTTGATTTCCAGAACTTCGTGGGCGGGTGTAAAAAGGGAGGCTTTAAATAGGTTGGGATGGAGGAGTAGCGTGCGTAGCTGTGTTGGCCTCAGGTGGCTTGTTGCTGCGGTGAGCTGCTGTTAGTAGTAGTAGTAGATAGAAATTATGTTTTTGAGGAAGAAACCCTCCCCCATGCCTCAGAGCAAGGGTTGTAAGTTATGCCCTGGAGAGTCATAATGTTTTTATAAAAGGCATTGTCATAGAAACTTCAAAAAAGGCTGATTCGATTGGAAATTGAAAGGCCTAGAGCCCTTATTAATAGTCGAAAGTGTGTTGGAGGGCAACTAGCGCCCCCCACGCCCATCATTCCCCCAAACACATCCCATCAAAACTTTCAGATAGCCATTTTGTTCAGTGTAGTTGATTTCCAGATAGAAAATATGTTTTGCGTAGGACACTCCCCCACAACCCTCAGTTCAAGGGTTTTAAGTTATGCCCTGGGGGCATATAAGGTTTTTATAGAAGGTGTTATCGTAGAAACTTCAAAAAAGGCTCATTCGATTGGAAATTCAAAGGGCTAATGCCCTTTTTAATAGTCGAAAGCGATTAGAGGGCAACCAGCCCCCCCACTCCAAGCCCATCATTCACCCAAAAACATCCACTCAAAATTTTAAGATAGCCATTTTGTTCAGCGTAGTTGATTTACATATAGAAATTATTTTTTGGAGAAGGACATTCCCCCGCAGCCTTCAGGGTAAAGGTTGTAAGTTATGCCTTGGAGGCATATAAGGTTTTTATAGAAGGTGTTGTCGTAGAAACTTAAAAAAAGGCTCATCCAATTGAAAATTCAAAGGGCTAGTGCCCTTATTAATAGTCGAAAGGGATTGGAGGGCAACTAATCTCCCTCTCATGCCCACCTTTTCCCGAAACACATCCAATCAAAATTTTAAGATAGCCATTTTATTCAACGTAGTTTTAAGTTCTGTAAATTAGGTCTTTGAGGATAACAACCCCTCTGGAAAGGGTTGTAAGTTATGCCCTGGGGGCATATAAAGTTTTTATAGAACGCGTTGTCGTAGCAACTTCAAAAAGGGCTCATTCGATTAGAAATTAAAACGGCTATTGCCCTTTTTAATAGTCGAAAGTAATTGGAAGGCAACTAACACTCTTTCCAAGCCCACCATTTCCACAAACAGATCCAATCAAAATTTTGAAGTAGCCATTTTGTTCCACGCAGTTAAAGTTCAGAAAATTATACCTTTGAGCAGGACAGTCCTCCCACAGTCTTCAGGGCAAGGGTTATAAGTTATGCGCTGAAGTTTTTATTGAAAACTTGGTCGTAGAAACTTGAAAAAGGGCTCATTCGATTGGAAATTCAAAGGTCTAGTACCGTTTTTCATAGGCAGCGCGCTAGCGCTGCCTAAGTAAAGAACGATGTGGGCACAATGTGTTTTTTTTGTTTGTTTTCTCCACTTCGTATCGAAAGAGTCGTCGTATCAACTTCTAAAAGTGCTCATTCAGTTGGAAATTGGAGTGGCTAGTGCCATTTTTAATAGTCAAAATTATTGGAGGGCAACTAGCCCCCCCAACGACTATCATTCCCCCAAACACATCCAATCAAAATTTTGTGATAGCCATTTTGTTCAGCGTAGTTGATTTACAGATAGAAATTATTTTTTTGAGTAGGTCAATCCCCCACAACCCTCAGGGCAAGGGTTTTATGTTATGCCCTGGGGGCATATAAGGTTTTTATAGAAGGCGTTGTCGTAGAAACTTCAAAACAGGCTCATTCGATTGGAAATTCAAAGGGCTAGTACCCTTTTAAATAGTCGAAAGTGATTGGAGGGCAACTAGCCCCTCCCCACCCCCACGCAAATCAGTCCCCCAGATACATCCCATCAAAATATTAAGATAGCCATTTTGTTCAGCGTAGTTAATTTCCAGATAGAAAATATGTTTTTGAGGAGGACACTCCCCCACAACCCTCAGGGCAAGGGTTTTAAGTTATGCCCTGGGGGCATATAAGGTGTTTATAGAAGGTGTTGTCGTAGAAACTTCGAAACAGGCTAAGTTGATTGGAAATTCAAAGGGCTAGTACCCTTTTTAATAGTCGAAAGTGATTGGAGGGCAACTAGCCCCCCAACGCCCTTCATTCCCCCAAACACATCCAATCAAAATTTTGAGATGGCTATTTTGTTCAGCGTTGTTGATTTCCAGATGGAAAATATGTCTTTGGGGAGGACACTCCCCTATTATCCCTCAGGGCTAGGGTTTTAAGTTATTTCCTGGGGTATATAAGGTTTTTAAAGAAGGCGTTGTCGTAGAAACTTCAATAAAATTAGAAATGACCCTAAAGGTCCGATCAGCACACCAAATATGGGCACAGAGTCCCTAGGGAGAACAAGTGGTTAATCCACGTGGTTTATGGTTTTCTCACTGAGACTGAAAAAATATAATTTTTCTCACTTGAAAAAACAGGAATTTTCTCAAATTTATGGTTGTTTCTTGGACGGTTATGTGTGTCGGTCAATTTATTTGTTGTTTTTCTCGGATGTCAACAGTAATTTATGTCTGTTTTATGGTTTTTGTCAGTGAGAATGGAAAAACAGGATTTTTCTCACTTTGATGGATGTTTTCTGGATTATTGAGTCTAACGGGGACTGGAGTCAATGACACTTCTTTCAAGATCTGGTTTTGTTGTTTTTTTGGCCAAGTGTTGGGTCTATTCCTGGAGAATTGTTTCTGGGCGAAATTTTTTAATGTTGGACAGATGATGTCATGGTTGATTGATTTGTCAAGAAAGGGAATTAATTTTTTGTTTCTAAGGGGAGTTATTGATTCACGAAAGGGTTTTTAAGTAATTTGAAATGTGACAGCGTAGGGATAACAAAAACAAAAGCAACACGCAGAAATTACGTTTAGGGGTTATTTGGGTGAAACCGTTTTAGACATTTTAGGGAATTATTTCGGCGAAACAGTTAGAGACATTTTAAAAGATGATTTTAGAAAAGGTTTTAGAAGAGAATTTGAGGGTGAAACTCTGTGGTCATTATAATACACAAGTTCCATTCGAACAGTGTCGTGAGGTCCTCCACCCCAACCCCAAGGAGCCCTCATACCCCACCCCAACCCCCGAGGAAGCCCCCGGTCCTCAAAGGTCTCCCGGGCTCCCAAATGGCCTCGGATCCCCAAAGGCCCCTGAGCCCCCATTTTTTAATACTTTTTTAGGGCTTTATTATATCTTTTCAGAACAAGTTATTTTCTTATCGAAATCTGAAGGTAGGGTCTGGGTACATTTAGAATGGTTTCAATTAGACTAACATTATTGGAAATAAAACATTGAAAGGGACATCAAATTATATTCTTTTAGCCTACAAGTTAATGTAAACAGCCTAAGTTTTCCAGATATTCTTTGAAATTTAAATCACCAACAACCTCCTTTTTAACTGGACATATCCTGGAAAAAATACAAACAAATTCCTGACTCTATGGGTTTTTGCCTTATAGCAACAGTTCTAAAACGAAGTCTACTATTTGGCCTAGGGGTACCAAGCGAAATATTACGTTAGGGTCTGTGTACATTTAGAATGGTGGCAATTAGACTAACATTTTTGGAAATAAAACATTGAAAGGAACATCAAATTCTATTCTTTTAGCCTACCAGTTAATGTAAACAGCCTATGTTTTCCAGATATACTTTGGAATGTACATCACCATCAACCTTCTTCTTAACTTAACATATCCTGGACAAAATAAAAAAAATCACTGACTCTATGTGTATTTGCTTTATAGCAACAGTTCTAGAATCAATTCTACTATTTAGCCTAGGGGTACCAATCGAAATCTGAAGGTAGGGTCTGGGTACATTTAGAATGGTGGCAATTGGACTAACAATTTTGGAAATAAAACATTGAAAGGAACATCAAATTATATTCTTTTAGCCAACCAGTTAATGTAAACAGCCTAAGTTTTCCAGATATACTTTGCAATGTACATCACCATCAACTTTCTTCTTAACTGGACATATCCTGGACAAAATAAAAAAAAAATCACTGACTCTATGGGTTTTTGCTTTATAGCAACAATTCTAGAATCAAGTCTACTATTTAGCCTAGGGGTACCAATCGAAATCTGAAGGTAGGGTCTGGATACATTTAGAATGGTGTCAATTAGACTAACATTTTTGGAAATAAAACATTGAAAGGAACATCAAATTATATTCTTTTAGCCTACAAGTTAATGTAAACAGCCTAAGTTTTTCAGATATACTTTGCAATGTGCATCTTCATCAGCCTTCTTCTTAACTCGACATATCCTGGACAAAATAAAAAAAAAATCACTGGCTCTATGGGTTTTTGCTTTATAGCAACAGTTCTAGAATCAAGTCTACTATTTAGCCTATGAGTACGAATCGAAATCTGAAGGTAGGGTCTGGGTACATTTAGAATGTGGCAATTAGACTAACATTTTTGGAAACAAAACATTGAAAGGAACATCAAATTATATTCTTTTAGCCTATAAGTTAATGTAAACAGCCTAAGTTTTCCAGATATACTTTGTAATGTACATCACCATCAACCTTCTTCTTAACTGGACACATCCTGGACAAAATAAAAAAAAAATCACTGAATCTATGGGTTTTTGCTTTATAGCAACAGTTCTAGAATCAAGTCTACTATTTAGCCTAGGGGTACCAATCGAAATCTGAAGGTAGGGTCTGGGTACATCTAGAATGGTGGCAATTAGACTAAGATTTTTGGAAACAAAACATTGAAAGGAACATCAAATTATATTCTTTTAGCCAGCAAGTTAATGTAAACAGCCTAAGTTTTCCAGATATACTTTGCAATGTACATCACCATCAACCTTCTTTTTAACTGGACATATCCTGGACTAAATAAAAAAAAAACACTGACTCTATGGGTTTTTGCTTTATAGCAGCAGTTCTAGAATCAAGTCTACTATTTAGCCTAGGGGTACCAATCAAAATCTGAAGGTAGGGTCTGGGTAGCCTACATTTAGAATGGTGGCAATTAGACTAACATTTTTGGAAATAAAACATTGAAAGGAACATCAAATTATATTCTTTTAGCCAACAAGTTAATGTAAACAGCCTAAGTTTTCCAGATATACTTTGCAATGTACATCACCATCAACCTTCTTCTTAACTGGACATATCCTGGGCAAAATAAAAAAAATCACTGACTCTATGGATTTTTGCTTTATAGCAACAGTTATAGAAACAAGTCTACTATTTAGCCTAGGGTTACCAATCAAAATCTGAAGGTAGGGTCTGGATACATTTAGAATGGTGGCAATTAGACTAACATTTTGGAAACAAAACGTTAAAATGAACATCAAATTATATTCTTTTAGCCTACAAGTTAATTTAAAAGCTTAAGTTTTCAAGATATACTTTGCAATGTACATCACCATCAAACTTCTTCTTAACTGGACATATCCTGGACAAAATAAAAAAAAATAACTGACTCTATGGGTTTTCGCTTTATAGCAACAGTTCTAGAATCAAGTCTACTATTTAACCTAGGGGTACCAATCGAAATCTGAAGGTAAGGTCTGGGTACATTTAGAATGGTTGCAATTAGACTAACATTTTTGAAAATAAAACATTGAAAGGAACATCAAATTATATTCTTTTAGCCTATAAGTTAATGTAAACAGCCTAAGTTTTCCAGATATACTTTACAGCTTAATGGATACCTCAAGACCAAGCAATACTTTTCAAAAGGCATTTCAGAGCAAGTTCCTTTCTTAAAGTCCCTCCTAAACCAATTTTACAAGTTGAAGTACCCATCCTTTTCACCCACAACTTAACTTTACAGCTTTTTGGCAATACCTTTCAAAGGGCATTTCAGAGCAAGTTCCTTTCTTAATGTCCCTCCGAAACCAATTTTACAAGTTGAAGCATCCATCCTTTTCACTCACAACTTGACTTTACAGCTTTTTGGATGCCTCAACACCAAGAGATACCTTTCAAAAGGCATTTCAGAGCAACTTCTTTTCTTAATGTCCCTTCTAAACCCATTTTACAAATTAAAGTACCAATCCTTTTCACCCCCAACTTTACTTTACAGCCTTTTGAATGTGCCAACACCAGATAATACTTTTCAAAGGCATTTCAGAACAAGTTATTTTCATAATATCCCTCCTAAACCCATTTTACAAATTGAAGTACCAATCCTTCTCACCCACAACTTTACTTTAAAGCCTTTTGAATGCGCCAACACCAAGCAATACTTTTCAACGGCATTTCAGAACAAGTTCTTTTCTTAGTGTCCATCCTAAACTCATTTTACAAGTTGATGTACCCATCCTTTTCACCCAAAACTTTACTTTACAGCTTTTTGAATGCTCCAACACCAAGCAATACTTTCGAAAGGCATTTCAGAACAAGTTATTTTCTTAATGTCCTTCCTAAACCCATTTTACAAGGTGAAGTTCCCAGCCTCTTCACCCCCAACTATGCTTTACAGCTCTTAAATTGCCACTACAACCAACAATACTTTTCAAAAGATTTTTCAGAACAAGTTCTTTTTCTAATGTCCTTTTTAAACCCATTTTACAATTCTAAGTACCCATCGTTTTCAACCGCAACTTTACTTTACAGCTTTTGAAAGCCCCAACACCTAGCGATACTTTTCCAAAGGCATCTCAGTACCAGTTCCTTTCTTAATGTCCCCCATAAAACCATTTTACAAGTTGAAGTACCCATCATTTTCACCACAACTTTACTTTACAGCTTTTTTCTTAATGTCCCTCATAAAACCATTTTACAAGTGGACGTACCGAACTTTTTCACCCAGAACTATGCTTCACAACATTTTGAATGCTCCAACATCAAGCGATACTTTTCAAAAGGCATTTCAGAAAAAATTCTTTTCTTTATGTTCCTCCTAAACCCAATTTAAAAGTTGATGTCCCTATCTTTTTCACCACAACTTTACTTTACAGCCATTGTCCACACCACCACATAATGCAAACTTCCATTTCAATACAGATTGTTGTCAAATAGTTAAAAAAATTTTAAATACTATTCCAAATTTTTCATAGAAGATAAAAAGTTCAAGTTACCTTCTAGATTTTATTAAATAACTTACAGTTCAAATCTAATGTCTCGAAATAAAATAAAAATCTTCCTCTTCAGTTCTTATTTTCACAAAGACACAAGGAAATTTTAAGTTCTATTTGAAATTTTTCCGTAGAAGATAGAAAAACCTATACCATAGTTGTGAATATTTTCCCGGAAGATACAAATTTCTACTTTAATTTTAAATTTTCTCAACGAAGTGAAGAAAAGTTCAAGTTCTAGTCATCATGCAAGATTCCACTTCAGTTCAGATTTTTCTCAAAGAGGTTAAACAAATTACTATGTTGTTCAAAATTTTTCATTTAAGACAAAAAGTTCTAGCTACCCTCCGATATTAATTACTGATCACGCTGCGCCACTCTTATTTAGCCAAAGAAAATAAAAATTTTTCTCGTTGTTCCTTAATATCGCAGAGGAGCGAGGTAATTTAAAGTTCTATTGAAAGTTTTTCAATTAATTGAAGAAAAGTTCAAGCTTTCTTCTGAATTTTCTCAATGAAAAAGAAATTAGTTTTTGATCAATTCTATTTTTCCTAATAATATAAAAAGGTTCCACTTCAGTTCAGATGTTTCCCCAAAGACATAAATTTTAAATTCTCCTCCAAATTTTTTGTAGAAGATGGAAAAAGTTACACATTGATCGTGAATATTTCACTATGAAGATAAGGAGCTAATTTTCGCATTGTTGTGAAGAAAAGTTCAAATTCTTTTCCTAACTATCCATACGAAAAGAAATAAGTTACAGATCAATTCTATTTTTCAAGAAAAAATAAAAATTTTCCACTTCAGTTCAGATTTTTCTCAAAGAGATGAAAAAATTTAAAATACTGTTCAAAATTTTTCATAGAAGATAGAAAGTTCAAGTTATCTTCTGAATTTTATTAAAGAACTTACATTTCAATTCTAATTTCTCCAAAGAAAATAAAAATATTCCACTTCAGTTATTAATTTCACAAAGACACAAGGAAATTTAAAGTTCTATTTGAAATTTTTCCGTATAAGATAGAAGAACCTATATCATAGTTGTGAATATTTTCCCGGAAGATAAAAATTTCTACTTCAATTTTAAATTTTCTCAACGAAGTGAAGAAAAGTTCAAGTTCTAGTCATCATGCAAGATTCCACTTCAGTTCAGATTTTTCTCAAAGAGATGAAAAAATTTAAAATACTGTTCCAAATTTTGCATTGAAGATAGAAATTTCAAGTTATCTTCTGAATTTTATTAAAGAACTTACACTTCAATTCTAATTTCTCCAAAGAAAATAAAAATCTTCCACTTCAGTTTTTAATTTCACAAAGACACAAGGAAATTTAAAATTCTATTTGAAATTTCTCAATGAAGTGAAGAAAAGTTCAAGGTCTCTTCTGAATTTTTTCAATGAAAAAGAAATTAGTTTTTGATCAAATCTATTTTTCCTAATAATATAAAAAGGTTCCACTTCAGTTCAGATGTTTCCCCAAAGACATACATTTTAAATTCTCCTCCAAATTTTTTGTAGAAGATAGAAAAATTTACACATTGATCATGAATATTTCAATATGAAGATAAGGAGCTAATTTTCTCATTGATGTGAAGAAAAGTTCAAGTTTTTTTCCTAACTATCCATTTGAAAAGAAATAAGTTACAGATCAATTCTATTTTTCCAAAAAAAATAAAAATTTTCCACTTCAGTTCAGATTTTTCTCAAAAAGATGGAAAAATTTTAAATTACTGTTCTATATTTTTCATAGAAGATAGAAAAAGTTATACATTGATCATGAAAAGTTAACTCAAGTCTGAATTTTATTAAAGAACTTACAGTTCAATTCTAATTTTTCCGGAGAAAAATAAAAGTCTTTCACTTCAGTTCTTAATTTCACAAAGACACAAAGAAATTTAAAGTTCTCTTCTGAATTTTCTTAGAGAAAAGAAAAAACTTATAGTTCAATTCTAATTTTTTTTAAATAAAATAAAAAATCTCCAACTTTTTAATAAACGTTCTAAGCGCTTAACATGTTAACGTTTCCTAAGATAATAGAAATATAACAAAGTAATGCATAAAATATTTCTGTTGAAGTAACAATATGTAGTAACAACACAAAGTTATGTCATAGACAGTATTTAGTATTATTAGAAATTTCTATCAATTCTCTTATTATTGTACTAGCAATTTCACCTACTATTATCACATTATTGTGACGGAGGCAACAGTTTGTGTGCGTTGTCAAAATATGATTTACAATCTTGGTTCAGCAGTAGGCCCTTTTTCCCATACTGATTTCATTCGAATGCTAACACCGGAAAGATGACAATAAGATCTATCAACGGCTAACGTGTTACCAGAACCATTAGCTAGAAGTTGCCCATCTTCAACAACTATTATTTTTAAGTTGGTATTCTCTTTGAGCACTAACTTCTCTGGAAATGATATTTCACATATCCACCTTTTGAATGATGAAAAATCTTGACTACTCCAAAGGAATTTAACTCCTCACTGTCATGACAACGTAGGCACACATTCCCAATAAGATCTCCACTACTACTTGTCCCATAGTTCAAATATATCTCTTTGTCAGCATTCAAGGCAACAATGACTTTATCATGTGCACACACTTTCTTCGAATAATTCATTTTCACACCGACACAAATATGGTGTAGGTGTTTATCCCTCCAATGCTAAAAAATTACTGATTTAACGCACGCAGTAAACTAGATAGTCTCGATAACCTACCATGGAGTACCACTGGGAAAGTCGCTTCCAATGTAATAGCAACCATAAACTACGTTTGCTACACCCGCAAGCATGCATAGTGAGAGAGGAACATGGACAAAGTCGACCTGGGGGGATTTTCCGGCGAGTATGGTTAGGTTAGGTTAGATTAGGTTAGACTAGATTAAGTTAGGCTAGATTAGGTTAGGTTAAGTCAGGTTAGGTAAGTTAGGTTAGGTTAGCTAAGTTAGATTAGGTTAGCTAATAAACACCTCTCCATGTTTAAGTTAGGTTATGTTAAAGCTAGATTAAGTTATGTTAGGTTAGGTTCATTTAGGCTTGGCCAGGTTAGCCTACGTACACGCGCGTACGTAGGCTAACCTAACTTAACCTAACCTAACATAACTTAATCTAGCCTTAACCTAACCTAACTAAGATTGGCAAGTTCTAGCTAATGGTTCTGGTAACACGTTAGCCGTTGATAGATCTTATTGTCATCTTTCCGGTGTTCGCATTCGAATGAAATCAGTAAGGAAAAGAAGGGCCTACTGCTGCACCAACATTATAAATTCTATCTTGTCAACGTGCAAAAACTGGTGCCTCCGTCAAAATAATATGATAATATTAAGTGAAAGTGCATGTACAATAAACGGAGAAGTGATAAACAATTCTAATAATATTAAATAATATCTATAAAATAATTTTGTTCTTTTACTACAAATTGTTACTTCAACAGACATATGTTTTGCTTTAATTTGTTATATTTCTATTATCTTAGGAAACGTTAGCATGTTAAGCGCTTAGAATGTTTATTAAAAAGTTGGAGATTTTTTATTTTCTTTGAAAAAAAAATTAGAATTGACCTATAACATTTTTCTTTTCTCTAAGAAAATTCAGAAGAGAACTTTAAATTTCTTTGTGTCTTTGTGAAATTAAGAACTGAAGTGGATGATTTTTATTTTTCTCTGGAGAAATTAGAATTGAACTGTAAGTTCTTTAATAAAATTCAGACTTGAGTTAACTTTTCATGATCAATGTATAACTTTTTCTATCTTCTATGAAAAATTTAGAACAGTAATTTTAAATTTTTCCATCTCTTTGAGAAAAATCTGAACAGAAGTGGAAAATTTTTATTTTTTCTTGAAAAATAGAATTGATCTGTAACTTATTTCTTTTTATATGGATAGTTAGGAAAAGAACTTGAACTTTTCTTGAACTTTCTTCACATCAATGAGAAAATTAGCTCCTTATCTTCATAGTGAAATATTCACGATCAATGTGTAACTTTTTCTATCTTCTACAAAAAATTTGGAGGAGAATTTAAAATTTATGTCTTTGGGGAGACATCTGAACTGAAGTGGAACCTTTTTATATTATTAGGAAATATAGAATTGATCAAAAACTAATTTCTTTTTCATTGAGAAAATTCAGTAGAGAGCTTGAACTTTTCTTCACTTCATTGAGAAATTTCAAATAGAACTTTAAATTTCCTTGCGTCTTTGTGAAATTAAGAACTGAAGTGGAAGATTTTTATTTTCTTTGGAGAAATTAGAATTGAACTGTAAGTTCTTTAATAAAATTCAGAAGATAAGTTGAAATTTCTATCTTCTATGAAAAATGTCGAACATTATTTTAAATTTTTTCATCTCTTTGAGAAAAATCTGAACTGAAATGGAAATTTGCATGATGACTAGAACTTGAAATTTTCCTCACTTCGTTGAGAAAATTTAAAATTGAAGTAGAAATTTTTATGTTCCGGGAAAATATTCACAACTAGGGTATAGGTTTTTCTATCTTCTACGGAAAGATTTCAAATAGAACTTTAAATTTCCTTGTGTCTTTGTGAAATTAAGAACTGAAGTGGAAGAATTTTGTTTTCTTTGGAGAAATTAGAATTGAATTGTAAGTTCTTTAATAAAATTCAGAAGATAACTTCAACTTTCTATCTTCTAAGAAAAATTTGGAACAGTTTTTTAAATTTTTTCATCTCTTTGAGAAAAATCTGAACTGAAGTGGAAACTTGTATGATATTGTGGCGTGCACAAAAGTTGTAAAGTAAAGTTGTGGTGAAATGGATGGGTACTTCAACTTGTAAAATGGGTTTAGGAGGGACATTGAGAAAAGAACTTGTTCTGAAATGCCTTTTGAAAAGTATTGCTTGGTGTTGGGGCATTCAAAAAGCTGTGAAGTATAGTTCTGGGTAAAAAAGTTGGGTACTTCAACTTGTAAAATGGGTTTAGGAGGGACATTAAGAAAAAAACTTCAACTTGTAAAATGGGTTTAGGAGGGACATTAAGAAAAAAAGCTGTAAAGTAAAGTTTTGGTGAAAATGAGAGGTACTTCAATTTGTAAAATGGTTTTATGAGGGACATTAAGAAAGGAACTGGTTCTGAAATGCCTTTGGAAAAGTATTTCTAGGTGTTGGGGTATTCAAAAACTCATAAAGTTGTGGGTGAAAAGGATGGGTACTTCAACTTGTAAAATGGGTTTAGGAGGGACATTAGGAAAAGAACTTGTTCTGAAATGTCTTTTGAAATGTATTGCTTGGTGTTGTGACATTCAAGAGCTGTAAAGTATAGTTGGGGGTGAAAAGGCTGAGAACTTCAACTTGTAAAATGGGTTTAGGAAGGACATTAAGAAAATAACTTGTTCTGAAATGCCTTTGAAAAGTATTGCTTGCTGTTGGAGCATTCAAAAAGCTGTAAAGTAAAGTTGTGGAAGAAAAGGATGGGTACTTCAACTTGTAAAATGAGTTTAGGATGGACACTAAGAAAAGAACTTGTTCTGAAATGTCTTTGAAAAGTATTGCTTGGTGTTGGTGCATTCAAAAGGCTGTAAAGTAAAGTTGGGGGTGAAAAGGATTGGTACTTCAAGTTGTGAAATGGGTTTAGGAGGGATATTATGAAAAGAACTGGTTCTGAAATGCCTTTGAAAAGTATTTCCTGGTGTTGGCACATTCAAAAGGCTGTAAAGTAAAGTTGGGGGTGAAAAGGATTGGTACTTTAATTTGTAAAATGGGTTTAGAAGGGACATTAAGAAAAAAGTTGCTCTGAAATGCCTTTTGAAAGGTATTTCTTGGTGTTGAGGCATCCAAAAAGCTTTAAAGTAAAGTTTTAAGTGAAAAGGATGGATGCTTCAACTTGTAAAAGTGGTTTAGGAGGGACATTAAGAAGGGAACTTGGTCTGAAATGCCTTTTGAAAGGTATTGCTTGGTGTTGAGATATCCAAAAAGCTGTAAAGTAAAGTTGTGGGTGAAAAGGATGGGTACTTCAACTTGTAAAATTGGTTTACGAGGGACTTTAAGAAAGGAACTTGCTCTGAAATGCCTTTTGAAAAGTATTGCCTGGTGTTGAGGTATCTAAAAAGCTGTAAAGTATATCTGGAAAACTTAGGCTCTTTACATTAACTTGTTGGCTAAAAGAATATAATTTGATGTTCCTTTCAATGTTTTATTTCCAAATATGTTAGTCTAATTGACACCATTCTAAATGTATCCAGACCCTACCTTCAGATTTCGATTGGTACCCCTAGGCTAAATATGTAGACTTTAATTCTAGAACTGTTGCTATAAAGCAAAAACCCGTTGAGTCAGTGATTTTTTTTATTTTGTCCAGGATATGTCCAGTTAAGACGAAGGTTGATGGTGATGTACATTGCAAAGTATATCTGTAAATCTTAGGCTCTTTACATTAACTTGTAAGCGAAAAGAATATAATTTCATTTTTTTTTCAATGTTCTATTTTCAAAAATGTTAGTCTAATTGCCACTTTTCTAAATTTATCCTGACTCTACCTTCTGATTTCGGTTAGTACCCTCATGCGAAATAGTAGACTTGATTTTAGAACTGTTGCTACAAAGCAAAAAGACACAGTCAGTAATTTTTTTTTATTTTGTAAAGGATGTGTCCAGTTAAGAAGAAGGTTGTTGGTGATGTACATTGCAAAGTATATTTTGAAAACTTAGGCTGTTTACATTAACTTGTTGGCTAAAAGAATATAATTTGATGTTCCTTTCAATGTTTTATTTCCAAAAATGTTAGTTTAATTGCCACCATTCTAAATGTACCCAGACCCTACCTTCATAGAGTCAGTGATTTTTTTTATTTTGTCCAGGATATGTCCAGTTAAGAAGAAGGTTGATGGTGATGTACATTGCAAAGTATATCTGGAAAACTTAGGCTGTTTACATTAACTTGTAGGCTTAAAGAATATAATTTGATGTTCCTTTCAATGTTTTATTTCCAAAAATGTTAGTCTTATTGCCACCATTCTAAATGTACCCTGACCCTACCTTCAGATTTCGATTGGTACCCCTAGGCTAAATAGTAGACTTGATTCTAGAACTGTTTTTATAAAGCAAAAACCCATAGAGTCAGTGATTTTTTTTTATTTTGTCCAGGATATGTCCGGTTAAGAAGAAGGTTGATGGTGATGTACATTGCAAAGTATATCTGGAAAACGTAGGCTGTTTACATTAACTTGTAGGCTAAAAGAATATAATTTGATGTTCCTTTCAATGTTTTATTTCCGTAAATGTTAGTCTAATTGCCACCATTCTAAATTTATCCAGACCCTACCTTCAGATTTCGATAAGAAAATAACTTGTTCTGAAAAGATATAATCAAGCCCTAAAAAGTATTAAAAAATGAGGGCTCAGGGGCCTTTGGGGATCCGGGGCCCTTTGGGAGCCCGGGGGACCTTTGAGGACCGGGGGCTTCCTTCGGGGTTGGGGTGGGGTATGAGGACCCTTTGGGGTTGGGGTAGAGGACCTCACGACACTGTTCGAATGGAACTTGTGTATTATAACGACCACAGAGTTTCACCCTCAAATTCTCTTCTACAACATATCCTAAAATCATCTTTTAAAATGTCTCTAACTGTTTCGCCGAAATAATTCCCTAAAATGTCTAAAACGGTTTCACCCAAATAACCCCTAAACGTAATTTCTGCGTGTTCCTTTTGTTTTTGGCATCCCTGCGCTGTCACATTTCAAATTACTAAAAAACCCTTTCGTGAATCAATAATTCTCCTTAGAAACAACAAATTAATTCCCCTTTCTTGACAAATCAATCAACCATGACATCATCTGTCAGACATTAAAAAACTTCGCCCAGAAACAATTCTCCAGGAATAGACCCAACACTTGGCCAAAAAAACAACAAAACAAGATCTTGAAAGAAGTGTCATTGACTCCGGTCCCCGTTAGACTCAATAATCCAGAAAACATCCATCAAAGTGAGAAAAATCCTGTTTTTTCATTCTCACTGACAAAAACCAAAAAACAGACATAAATTACTGTTGACATCTGATAAAAACATCAATTAAATTGACCGACACACATAACCGTCCAAGAAACAACCATAAATGTGAGAAAATTCCTGTTTTTTCAAGTGAGAAAAATTATGTTTTTTCAGTCTCAGTGAGAAAACCATAAACCACGTGGATTAACCACTTGTTCTCCCTAGGGACTCTATGCCCATATTTGGTGTGCTGATCGGACCTTTAGGGTCATTTCTACTAATAAAAGCTCATTCGACCTGAAATTAAAAGGGCTAGTGCCCTTTTAAATAGTCAAAAGTGATTGAAGGGCAACTAGCCCCCCACAACCATCTTTCCCTAAGAAACATCCAATAAAAATTTTGAGATAGCCATTTTGTTCAGGGTAGTTGATTTCCAGATATAAAACATATTTTTGAGGAGGAGACTCCCCCACAACCCTCAAGGATTATAAGTTATGCCCTCTGGGCATATAAGGTTTTTATAGAAGGCGTTGTCGTAGAAACTTCAAAACAGGCTCATTGGATTGGAAATTAAAAGGGCTAGTACCCTTTTAAATAGTCGAAAGTGATTGGAGGGCAACTAGCCCCTCCCCACCCCCCACGCCCATCATTCCCCCCAATACATCCAATAAAACTTTTGAGATAGCGATTTTGTTCAGCGTAGTTAATTTCCAGATAGAAAATATGTTTTTGAGGAGGACACTCCCCCACAACCCTCAGGGCAAGGGTTTTAAGTTATGCCCTGGGGGCATATAATTTTTTTATAGAAGGTGTTGTCGTAGAAATTTCAAAACAGGCTCATTCGATTGGAAATCTAAAGGGCTAGTACCATTTTTAATAGTCGAAAGTGATTGGAGGGCAACTAGCCCCCCCACGCCCATCATTGCCCCATACATATCCAATCAGAATTTTGAGATAGCCATTTTGTTCAGCGTAGTCGATTTCCAGATAGAAAATATGTTTTTGAGGAGGACACTCCGCCACAACCCTCAGGGTAAGAGTTATGCGCTGGGGGCATATAAGGTTTTTATAGAAGACGTTGGCGTAGAAACTTCAAAACAGGCTCATTCAATTGGAAATTCAAAGAGCTAGTGCCCTTTTTAACAGTCGAAAGTTATTGGATGGCAACTAGCCCCCCCCCATGCCATCATTTCCCCAAAACATCCAATCAAAATTTTGAGATAGCCATTTTCTTCAGCGTAGTTTTTTTCCAAATAGAAAATATGTTTATGAGGAGGACACTCCCTCACATTCCACAGGGCCAGGGTTTTAAGTTATGCCCTGGCGGAATATAAGGTTTTTCTATAAGGCGTTGTCGTAGAAACTTCAAAAGAGGCTCATTAGATTGGAAATTCAAAGGAATAGTACCCTTTTTAATAGTCGAAAGTGATTGGAGGGCAACTAGTCCTCCCACGCCAATCATTCCCCAAACACATCCAATCAAAATTTTGAGATGGCTATTTTGTTCAGCGTTGTTGATTTCCAGATGGAAAATATGTCTTTGAGGAGGACACTCCCCCACAACCCTCAGGACAATGGTTTTAAGTTATGCTCTGAGGTTTATAAGGTTTTTAAAGAAAGCGTTGCTGTAGAAACTTCAATAAAAGCTCATTCGACCTGATATTCATAGTGCTAGTGCAAGTTTTAATAGTCAATAGTGATTGAAGTGCTACTAGCCCCCCTCCCCCACACTCATCTTTTCCCAA
Source organism: Artemia sp. Qi Xiang Cuo (assembly GCF_049724085.1). Classification (NCBI taxonomy): domain Eukaryota; kingdom Metazoa; phylum Arthropoda; class Branchiopoda; order Anostraca; family Artemiidae; genus Artemia; species Artemia sp. Qi Xiang Cuo. Next base: position 52,562 of record NW_028300454.1, on the reverse strand, counting down.
AAAATATCCAAAAAAAAATTGGAGATAGCCATTTTGTTCAGGGTAGTTGATTTCCAGATATAAAACATAGTTTTGAGGAGGACACTCCCCCACAACCCTCAGGGCAAGGATTGTAAGTTATGCCCTGGGGGCATATAAGGTTTTTATTGAAATCTTTGTCGTAGAAACTTGAAAAAGGGTTCATTCGACTTGAAATTCAAAGTAGTAGTACCCTTTTTAATATTCGAAAGTGATTTGAGGGCAACTAACCCCCCTCTCACTCTCAACGGTTCCCCGAACCCAATAACTCAAAATTTTAGAGAGCGATTCAGTACCATGGTGTTTAATCATCCGGAATGTATATCCTTGACGAAGAAAACCCTCCCCCACCGCCCACTGGGTACAGGTGTTAAATTTTTGCCTGGGGCCACATAAGGTTTTTAAAGGAGGTGTTGTCGTAGAAACTTCCAAAAAGGTCATTCGATTGGAAGTTCAAAGGGATAGTGCCCTTTTTAATAGTCAAAAGTGATTGGAGGGGAACTAGCCCCCCCCCCACCAGGTCCATTATTCCCCCAAACACATCTAATAAAAATATTGAGATAGCCATTTTGTTCAGCGTAGTTAATTTCCAGATAGAAAATATGTTTTTGAGGAGGACACTCCCCCACAACCCTCAGGGCAAGGGTTTTAAGTTATGCTCTGAGGTTTATAAGGTTTTTAAAGAAGGCGTTGCTGTAGAAACTTCAATAAAAGCTCATTCGACCTGAAATTCAAAGGGCTAGTGCAAGTTTTAATAGTCGAAAGTGATTGAAGGGCAACTAGCCCCCCTCCCCCACACCCATCTTTTCCCAAAAAATATCCAATAAAAATTTTGAGATATCCATTTTGTTCAGGGTAGTTGATTTAAAGATATAAAACATAGTTTTGAGGAGGACACTCCCCCACAACCCTCAGGGCAAGGATTGTAAGTTATGCCCTGGGGGCATATAAGGTTTTTATTGAAATCTTTGTCGTAGAACTTGAAAAAGGGCTCATTTGACTTGAAATTCAAAGTACTAGTACCCTTTTTAATATTCGAAAGTGATTTGAGGGCAACTAGCCCCCCTCTTACCCCCACCTTTTCTCCAAACAGATCCACTCACTATTTTTATATAGACATGTTACTCAACGTAGTTGAAAGTTTTGGAAATTAGGTCTTTAAGGATGACAACCCCTCCCCCCACAGCCCTCAGGGCAAGGGTTGTAAGTTATGCCCTGGGCGCATATAACGATTTTATTGAAAGTGTTGTCATAGAAGTTGGGCGCAGAACCCCCTTTGCCTTTCCAAGGCCAGAACAAAATTTGCACTTTATTAGAAAGGGGAGTACCAGCCCCACGAGAACACTTGTGCTGCCACCTACAATTAAGTCTAACGTTGACAGGACATAATTTATGGTTTTGGTCACTGAGAATGAAAAAACAGGATTTTTCTCACTTGAAAAAACAGGATTTTTCTCACTTTTATGGTTGTTTCTTGGATGGTTATGAGTGTCGGTCAATTTCATTGATGTTTTTCATGGATGTCAACATCAATTTATGTCTGTTTTATGGTTTTTGTCAGTGAGAATGAAAAAACAGGATTTTTCTCACTTTTATGGATGTTTCTTGGATGGTTATGAGTGTCGGTCAATTTATTTGATGTTTTTCATGGATGTCAACATCAATTTATGTCTTTTTTATGGTTTTTGTCAGTGAGAATGAAAAAACAGTATTTTTCTCACTTTGATGGATGTTTCAAGGTCGATTTATTTGGTGTTGTTGTTGTTGTTTGGCCACTGGCACGCTAGGGGAGAATGTTATGATCCAGCAATAGGAAACATTAGACATGATTAATGTCTGACAGGTGATGTCAAGGTTGACTGATTTGTCACGAAATGTTTCCGGGGAAGTTTATTAATGTCTTTGATGTATTTCCAAGGAGAATTGTTTCCAGAAGTTTATTAATGTCTTTGAAGTTCTTCCAAGAGAATTGTTTCCGGGCGAATGTTAAGATCTTAGAGATGAATAGATTAGCGCGGGAAAGGGTTTCTTAGTAATTTCAAATTTGACAGCGCAGGGATGGCAAAAACAAAAGGAACACGCAGAAATTACGTTTAGGGATTATTTGGGTGAAACCGTTTTAGACATTTTAGGGAATTATTTCGGCGAAACAGTTAGAGACATTTTAAAAGATGATTTTAGAAGATGTTTTAGTAGAGGATTTGAGGGTGAAACTCTGTGGTCGTTATAATACACCAGTTCCATTTGAACAGTGTCTTGAGGTCCCCTACCCCAACCCCCAAGGGTCAGCATACCCCACCCCAACCCCGAAGGAAGCCCCCGGTCCTCAAAGGTCCCCCGGGCTCCCAAAGGGCCCCCAGACCCCCAAAGGCCCCTGAGCCCCCATTTTTAATACTTTTTTAAGGCTTTATTATATCTTTTCAGAACAAGTTATTTTCTTAATGTCCATCCTAAACCATTTTACAAGTTGAAGTACCCATCCTTTTCACCCACAACTTTACTATACTGGTTTTTTGAATGATCCAAAACCAAGTAATAATTTTCACAGTCATTTCAGAACAAGTTCTTTACATAATGTCTATCCTAAACAAATTTTACAAATTGAAGTACCCATCTTTTTTACACACAAATTTACTTTACAGATTTTTGAATGTTCCAACACCAAGCAGTACTTTTCAAAGGGGATTGCACAACAATTTCTTTTTTTAGTGTCTTTCCAAAGCCCATTTTAAAGAATGAAGTACCCATCCTTTTCACACACAACTTTACTTTACAGCTTTTTGAATGCCCAACACCAAGCAATACTTTTCAAAAGGCATTTCAGAACAAGTTTTTTTCTTAATGTCCTTCCTAAACTTATTTTACAAGTTGAAGTACCCATCCTTTTCACCCACAACTTTACTTTACAGCTTTTTGAATGCTCCAACACCAAGCAATACTTTTCAAAGGCAATTCAGTACCAGTTATTTTCTTAATGTCATTCCTAAACCCATTTTACAAGTTGAAGTACCCATCCTTTACACACACGACTTTACTTTACAGCTTTTTGAATGCTCCAACACCAAGCAATACTTTTCAAATGGCATTTCAGAACAAGTTCTTTTCATAATGTCCATCCTAAACCCATTTTACAAATTGAAGTTTCCATCCTTTTCACCCACAACTTTACTTTACAGCCTTTTGAATGCGCCAACACCAAGCAATACTTTTCAAAAGGCATTTCAGAACAAGTTCTTTTCTTAGTGACCATCCTAAACCCATTTTACAAGTTGAAGAACCCATCCTTTTCAAACACAACTTTACTTTACAGCTTTTTGAATGCTCCAACACCAAGCAATACTTTTCAAAGGGCATTTCAGAACAAGTTCTTTTCTTATTGACCGTCCTAAGCCCATTTTACAAATTGAAGTAGTCATTCTTTTCACCATAACTTTACTATACTGCTTTTTTGAATGCTCCAACATCAAGCAATACTTCTCAAATGGCATTTCACAACAATTTCTTTTCTTAATGTCCTTCCTAAACCCATTTTACAAGTTGAAGTACTCATCCTTTTCACCTTAACTTTACTATACTGCTTTTTTGAATGCTCCAACATTAAGCAATACTTCTCAAATGGCATTTCACAACAATTTCTTTTCTTAATGTCCTTCCTAAACCCATTTTACAAGTTAAAATACCCATCATTTTCACCCGCAACTATACTTTACAGCTCTTGAATGCCATAACACCAAGCAATACTTTTCAAAAGGCATTTCAGAACAAGTTCTGTTCATAATGTCCCTCCTAAACCCATTTTACAAGTTGAAGTACCCATCCTTCTCACCCACAACTTTACTATACTGCTTTTTTGAATGCTCCAACAACAGGCAATACTTTTCAAATGCATTTCAGAACCAGTTGCTTTCTTAATGTCCCTCTTAAAACCATTTTTACATGTTGAGATACCTATCCTTTTCACCACAACTTTACTTTACAACTTTTTTTCTTAATGTCCCTCCTAAACCCATTTTACAAGTGTAAATACCCATCTTTTTCACCCAGAACTGTGCTTCACAGCTTTTTGAATGCCCCAGTATCAAACAATACTTTTCATAAGGCATCTCATAACAAGTTACTTTTTTAATATCAATCCTAAACCAATTTTACAAGTTCAAGTACCCTTCCTTTTCACCACAAATTTACTATTAGACTTTTCGAATACTCAAACATCAAGCAATTCTTTTCAAAAGGCTTTATTATATTTTTCAGAACAAGTTCCTTACGTAATTTTCTTCCTAAACCCATTTTACAAGTTGAAGTAGTTATCTTTTTCCCCACAATTTTACTTTACAGCCTTTTGAATGCGCCAACACCAAGCAATACTTTTCAAAGGACATTTCAGAACAAGTTCTTTTCATAATGTCCCTCCTAAACCCATTTTACAAATTGAAGTGCCCATCCTCTTCACCTCCAACTTTACTTTACAGCTGTTTTGAATGCTCCAACACCAAGCAATACTCTTCAAATGGCATTTCAGAACAAGTTCTTTTCTTAATGTCCATCCTAAACCTATTTTACAAGTTGAAGAACCCATCCTTTTCACACACAATTTTACTATACTGTGTTTTTGAATGCTCCAACACCAAGCAATACTTCTCAAAGAGCATTTCAGAACAAGTTCTTTTCATAATATCCTTCCTAAACCCATTTTACAAGTTGAAGTTCCCATCCTTTTCACCCACAACTTTACTTTACTGCTTATTGAATGCCACAACACAAAGCAATACTTTTCAAAAGGCATTTCAGGACAATTTATTTTCTTAATGTCCATCCTAAACCCATTTTACAAATTGAAGTACCCATCTTTTTCCCCCACAATTTTACGTTACAGCTTTTTTGAATTCTCCAACACCAAGCAATACTTTTCAAAAGGCATTTCAGAACAAGTTATTTTCTTAATGTCCATCCTAAACCCATTTTACAAGTTGAAGTACCCATCCTTTTCATCCACAACTTTACTATACTGCCTCTTTGAATGCTCCAACACTAAGCAATACTTTTCAAATGGCATTTCAGAACAAGTTATTTCTTAATGTCCTTCCTAAACACATTTTACAAGTTGAAGTTCCAATCCTTTTCACCCACAACTTTACTTTACAACTTTTTGAATGCTCCAACACCAAACAAAACTTTTCAAGTGCATTTCAGAACCAGTTTCGTTCTTAATACCCCTAATAAAACCCTTTTACAAGTTGAAGTACCCATCCTTTTCACCCACAACTTTACTTTACAGCTTTTTGAATGCTCCAACACCAAGCAATACTTTTCAAAAGGCATTTCAGAACAAGTTCTTTTCTTAATATCCCTCCTAAACCCATTTTACAAGTTGAAGTACCCATCCTTTCAACCACAACTTTACTATACTACCTTTTTGAATGCTCCAACACCAAGCCATACTTTTCAAAAGGGCCTTTCCGAACAAGTTATGTTCTTAATGAACTTGCTAAACCCATTTTACAAGTTGAAGTACCCAACTTTTTCACCCTCAACTTCAATTTACAGCTTTTTGAATGCCCCAACACCAGGCAATACTTTTCAAAAGGCATTTCAGAACAAGTTCTTTTCATAATATCCCTCCTAAACCCATTTTACAAATTGAAATACCCATCCTTTTCACACACAACTTTACTTTACAGCCTTTTGAATCCGCCAACACCAAGCAATACTTTTCAAAGGCGTTTCAGAACAAGTTCTTTTCTTAATGTCCATCCTAAACCCATTTTACAAGTTGAAGTACCCATCCTTTTCACTCACAACTTTAATTTACAGCTTTTTTAATGCTCCAACACCAAGCAATACTTTTCAAAGGCATTTCAGAACAAGTTCTTTTCATAGTGACCGTCTTTAGCCCATTTTACAAATTTAAGTACCCATCCTTTTCACCCAAAACTTTACTTTACAGCTTTTTGAATGCTCCAACACCAAGCAATATTTTTCAAATAGCATTTCAGAACAATTTCTTTTCTTAATTTCCATCATATACACATTTTACAAATTGAAGTACCCATCCTTTACACCCACAACTTTACTTTACAGCTTTTTGAATGCTCCAACACCAAGCAATACTTTTCAAAAGGCATTTCACAACAAGTTCCTTTCTTAATGTCCCTCCTAAACCCATTTTACAAGTTGAAGTGCTCATCATTTTCACCATAACTTTACTATACTGCTTTTTGAATGCTCCAACACCAAGCAATACTTCTCAAATGGCATTTCAGAACAAGTTCTTTTCATAATGTCCTTTCTCAGCCCATTTTACAAGTTTAACTTCCCCTCCTCTTTACCTGCCACATTATATTACAGATCTTTCCCACCAAAAAACCAAGGAATACTTTCGAAAGATATCTTAGAGCAAAGTAGTTTGTTAATGTACCTTCTATATCCATTTTACAAGTAGAATTACCCATTATTTTTACCCACAACTTTACTTTACAGCTTTTTTGAATTAACCAACACCAAGTAATACTTTTCAAAAGGCATTTCAGAACCAGTTCCTTTCTTAATGTCCCTCCTAAACCCATTTTACAAGTTGAACCACCAAACTTTTTCACCCAGAACTATACTTCACAGCTTTTTGAATGCCCCAAGACCAAGCACTACTTTTCAAAAGGCATTTCAGAACAAGTTCTTTTCTTAATATCACCCCTAAACCCATTTTACAAGTTGAGGTACCCATCCTTTTCCCCACAACTTTACTTTACAACTTTTGTGCACGCCAAAATATCATGCAAGTTTCCACTTTAGTTCAGATTTTTCTCAAAGAGATAAAAAAATTTTAAACACTGTTCCAAATTTTTCATAGAAGATAGAAAGTTCAAGTTATCTTCTCAATTTTATTAAAGAACTTAGTGTTCAATTCTAATTTTTCCAAAGAAAATAAAAATCTTCCACTTCAGTTATTAATTTCACAAAGACATAAGGAAATTTAAAGTTCTATTTGAAATTTTTCCGTAGAAGATAGAAAAAGCTATACCATAGTTGTAAATATTTTCCCGGAAGATAAAAATTTATACTTCAATTTTAAATTTTCTCAACGAAGTGAAGAAAAGTTCAAGTTCTAGTCATCACGCAAGATTCCACTTTAGTTCAGATTTTTCTCAAAGAGATGAAAAAATTTCAAAATACTGTTCCAAATTTTCTCATAGAAGATAGAAAGTTCAAGTTATCTTCTGAATTTTATTAAAGAACTTACAGTTCAATTCTAATTTCTCCAAAGAAAATAAAAATCTTTCACTTCAGTTTTTAATTTCACATAAGACACAAGTGAAATTTAAAGTTCTATTTGAAATTTCTCACATGCAAGTGAACGTAAAAGCTTCAAGCTCTCTTCTGAATTTTCTCAATGAAAAAGAAATTAGTTATTGATCAATTCTATTTTTCCTAATAATATAAAAAGGTTCCACTTCAGTTCAGATGATTCCCCAAAGACATGAATTTTAAATTCTCCTCCAAATTTTTTCAGAAGATAAAAAAAGTTACATATTGATCGTGAATATTTTTTACTATGAAGATAAGGAGCTAATTTTCTCATTGATGTGAAGAAAAGTTCAAGTTCTTTTCCTAACTATCCATATGAAAAGAAATAATTTACAGATCAATTCTATTTTTCAAGAAAAAATAAAAATTTTCCACTTCAGTTCAGAATTTTCTCAAAGAGATGGAAAAATTTAAAATTACTGTTCTATCTCAACACCAAGCAATACCTTTCAAAAGGCATTTCAGAGCAAGTTCCTTTCTTAATGTCCCTCCTTAACCAATTTTACAAGTTGAAGCAACCATCCTTTTCACACACAACTTTACTTTACAGCTTTTTGGATGCCTCAACACCAAGAAATACCTTTCAAAAGGCATTTCAGAGCAATTTCTTTTCTTAATGTCCCTTCTAAACCCATTTTACAAATTAAAGTACCAATCCTTTTCACCCCCAACTTTACTTTACAGCCTTTTGAATGTGCCAACACCAGGCAATACTTTTCAAAGGCATTTCAGAACAAGTTCTTTTCATAATATCCCTCCTAAACCCATTTTACAAATTGAAGTACTAATCCTTTTCACACACAACTTTACTTTACAGCCTTTTGAATGCGCCAACACCAAGCAATACTTTTCAACGGCATTTCAGAACAAGTTTTTTCTTAGTGACCGTCCTAAACTCATTTTACAAGTTGAAGTACCCATCCTTTTCACCCACAACTTTACTTTACAGCTTTTTTAATGCTCCAACACATATCAATACTTTTCAAAGGCATTTCAGAACAAGTTATTTTCTTAATATCCTTCCTAAACCCATTTTACAAGTTGAAGTCCTCATCCACTTTACCCGCAACTTTGCTTTACAGCTTTTGGAAGCCACAACACCCAACAATACTTTTCAAAATACTTTTCAGAACAAGTACTTTTCTTAATGTCCCTTCTAAACCTATTGTACACTTCTACGTTCCCATAATTTTCAATCACAAATTTACTTTACAGCTTTTTAATGACCCAACACCTAGCAATACTTTTTCAAAGGCATCTCAGAACCAGTTCCTTTCTTAATGTCCCCCCTAAAAACATTTTACAAGTTTAAGGAACCCTACTTTTGACAAAAACTTTACTGTGCAACTTTTTTTCTTAATTTTAATACTACACACATTTTACAAATTTTCTTAACCATCTTCGTTTCACAGATCTATAATTCACTAACTTCTAAATCACACAAGAACATGAGCTACTTTTCAAAAGTCATCTCAGAAAAGTTATTTTCTTAATGTCCCCTCCTAAGCCCAATTTAAAAACTGAGGTCCCTTTACTTTTCACCCCAAATTAACTTTATAGTTTTTGTGAACACCATCATATCATGCAAGCTTCCATTTCAATACAGATTGTTGTTAGATAGTTAAAAAAATTTTAATTACTATTTCAAATTTTTCAGAGATGATAAAAAGTTCAAGTTATCTTCTGAATTTTATTAAAGAACTTATAGTTCAATTCTAATTTCTCCAAAGAAAATAAAAATCTTCCACTTCAGTTCTTAATTTCACAAAGGAACAAGGAAATTTAAAGTTCTATTTGAAATTTTTCCGTAGAAGATAGAAAAACCTATACCATAGTTGTGAATATTTTCCCGGAAGATACAAATTTTTACTTCAATTTTAAATTTTTTCAACGAAGTGAAGAAAAGTTCAAGTTCTAGTCATCATGCAAGATTCCACTTCAGTTCAGATTTTTCTCAAAGAGATGAAAAAATTTAAAATACTGTTCCAAATTTTTCATAGAAGATAGAAAGTTCAAGTTATCTTCTGAATTTTATTAAAGAACTTACAGTTCAATTCTAATTTCTCCAAAGAAAATGAATATCTTCCACTTCAGTTCTTAATTTCACAAAGGCGGAAGTTAGTTTAACGTTTTATTCGAAATTTATCAATGAAGTGAAGAAAAGTTCAAGCTCTCTTCTGAATTTTCTCAATAAAAAATAAATTAGTTTTTGATAAATTCTATTTTTCCTGTTAATATAAAAAGGTTCCACTTCAGTTCAGACGTTTCCCCAAAGACATAAATTTTAAATTCTCCTCCAAATTTTTTGTAGAAGATAGAAAAAGTTACACATTGATCGTGAATATTTCACTATGAAGATAAGGAGCTAATTTTCTCATTGATGTGAAGAAAAGTTCAAGTTCTTTTCCTAACTATCCATATGAAAAGAAATAAGTTACAGATCAATTCTATTTTTCAAGAAAAAATAAAAATTTTTTACTTCAGTTCAGATTTTTCTCAAAGAGATGAAAAAACTTAAAATACTGTTCAAAATTTTTCATAGAAGATAGAAAGTATACATAGTCTGAAAGTTAACTCAAGTCTGAATTTTATTAAAGAACTTACAGTTCAATTCTAATTTCTCCAGAGAAAAATAAAAATCTTCCACTTCAGTTCTTAATTTCACAAAGACAAAAAGAAATTTAAAGTTCTCTTCTGAATTTTCTTAGAGAAAAGAAAAAAGTTATAGTTCAATTCTAATTTTTTTCAAAGAAAATAAAAATCTCCAACTTTTTAAGAAACATTCTATGCGCTTTACATGCTAAATTTTCCTAAGATAATAGAAATATAACAAAGTAATGCATAAAATATTTTTATTGAAGTAACAACATGTAGTAACAACATAAAAATATGTCATAGACATTATTTTACATTATTAACCTCATTGAAAAACATTGAACATTCTGAATCTGTTCCATAAAATAATTTATTTTACAATTTGAAGCAACCTTCCTTTTCACCCACAACTTTACAGCTTTTTGGATATCTCAACACCAAGAAATACTTTTCAAAAGACATTTCAGAGCAAGTTCTTTTCTTTATGTCCCTTCTAAACCCATTTTCCAGCTTGAAGTACCCATCCTTTTCACCCAAAACTTTACTTTACAGATTTTTGGATACCTAAACACCAAGAAATACTTTTCAAAAGACATTTCAGAACAAGTTCCTTTCTTATTTTCTCTCCTAATCGCATTTTACAAGTTAAAGCATCCATCCTTCTCGTCCTCTGCTTTAGTTTACAGCTTTTTTGGATCCTTCAACACCAAGAGATACTGTTCAAAGGATATTTCAGAGCAAGTTCCTTTCTTAAAGTACCTTCTAAACCCATTTACCAACTTGAAGAACACATCCGTCTCACCCACAACTTTACTTTACAGCTTTTTTGGATACCTCAACACCAAGAAATACTTTTCAAAAGGCATTCAGAGCAAGTTCCTTTCCTTTCTTAATGTCCCTTCTAAACCCATTTTACAAGTTGAAGTACCCATTACTTTTCATCCACAACTTTACTTTACAGCTTTTTGGATACCTCAACACAAAGAAATACATTTCAAAAGGCATTTCAGAGCAACTTCTTTTCTTTATGTTCCTTCTAAACCAATTTTCCAACTTGAAGTACCCATCCATTTCACCCACAACTTTACATTATAGCTTTTTGGATACCTCATCACCAAGAAATACTTTTTAAGATGCATTTCAGAGCAAGTTTCTTTCTCAATGTCCCTCCTAGACCCATTTTCCAAGTTGAAGCAGCCTTCCTTTTCACCCACAACTTTACTTTACAACTTTATGGATACCTCAACACCAAGAAATACTTTTCAAAAGACATTTCAGAGCAACTACTTTTCTTAATGTCCCTTCTAAACCCATTTTCCAACTTGAAGTACCCATCCTTTTCACCCAGAACTATACTTTACAGCTTTTTGAATGCCTCAACACCAAGCAATACTTTTCAAAAGGCATTTCAGAGCAAATTACTTTCTTAATGTCCCTCCTAAACCCATTTTACAAGTTGAAGCATTCATCCTTTTCACCCACAACTTTACTTTACAACTTTTTTACACGACACAATATCAGGCAAGATTCCACATCAGTTCAGATTTTTCTCAAAGAGATGAAAAAATTTAAAATACTGTTCCAAATTTTTCATAGAAAATAGAAAGTTCAAGATACCTTCTGAATTTTATCAAAGAACTTACAGTTCAATTTTAATTTCTGCAGAGAAAATAAGCTAACCTTTTCCGGCGAGTATGGTTAGGTTAGGCTAGATTAACTTAAGTTAGAATAGGTTAGGTTAAGTTAGCTTAGGTTAACCTACGTACGCATCACTTAGGTTAGATTAGATTAGGTGAGAGACAGGCAAAAAGTTAGGTGTATGGTTAGGTTAGGTTAGATTATGTCAGGGTAGGTTAATTTAGGTTAGGCTAGGTTAGCCTACGTACGCGCGAGTATGGTTAGGTTTGGTTAGACTAGATTAAGTTAGGTTAGATTATGTTAGGTTAAGTCAGGTTAGGTAAGTTAGGTTAGGTTAGCTAGTAAACATTTCTCCATGTTTAAGTTAGGTTAGGTTAGGTTAGACTAGATTAAGTTATGTTAGTTTAAGTTAGGTTAGGTTAGGTTAGCCTAAGTACGCGCTTGTACGTAGGCTAACCTAACCTAACTTAACCTAACCTAACATAACTTAATCTAGTCAAACCTAACCTAACTTAAACATGGAGAGATGTATACTAGCTAACCTAACCTAACTTAGCTAACAATAACCTAACTTACCTAAACTGACTTAACCTAACCTAATATAACCTAACTTAATCTAGTCTAACCTAACCTAACCATACTCGCGCGTGCGTAGGCTAATCTAGCCTAACCTAAATTAACCTAACCTAACATAATCTAACCTAAACTAACCATACACCTAACTTTTTGCCTATCTCTCACCTAATCTAATCTAACCTAAGTGATGCGTACGTAGGTTAACCTAAGCTAACTTAACCTTACCTATTCTAACCTAACTTAGTCTAGCCTAACCTAACCTAACCATACTTGCCGGAAAAGGTTAGTTTATTTTCTCTGGAGAAATTAAAATTGAACTGTAAGTTCTTTGATAAAATTCAGAAGGTAACTTGAACTTTCTATTTTCTATGAAAAACTTGGAACAGTATTTAAAATTTTTTCATCTCTTTGAGAAAAATCTGAACTGAAGTGGAATCTTGCATGATATTGTGTCGCGTAAAAATGTTGCAAAGTAAAGTTGTGGGTGAAAAGGATGGATGCTTCAACTTGTAAAATGGGTTTAGGAGGGACATTAAGAAAGTAACTTGCTCTGAAATGCCTTTTGAAAAGTATTGCTTGGTTTTGAGGTATCCAAAAAACTCTGAAGTATAGTTCTGGGTAAAAAAGATGGGTACTTCAAGTTGAAAAATGGGTTTAGAAGGGACATTAAGAAAAGTAGTTGCTCTGAAATGTCTTTTGAAAAGTATTTCTTGGTGTTGAGATATCCATAAAGTTGTAAAGTAAAGTTGTGGGTGAAAAGGAAGGATTTTTCAACTTGGAAAATGGGTTTAGGAGGGACATTAAGAAAGGAACTTGCTCTGAAATGCCTTTTCAAAAGCTATTTCTTGGTGTTGAGGTATCCAAAAAGCTATAAAGTAAAGTTGTGGGTGAAAAGGATGGGTAGTTAAAGTTGGAAAATGGGTTTAGAAGGAACATAAAGAAAAGAAGTTGCTTTGAAATGTCTTTTGAAAGGTATTTCTGTGTGTTGAAATATCCAAAAAGCTGTAAAGTATAGTCCTAGGTGAAGAATATGGTTGCTTTAATTCGTAAAATGGGTTTAGGAGGGACATTAAGAAAGGAACTTGCTCTGAAATGTCTTTTGAAAAGTATTTCTTGGTGTTGAGGTATCCAAAAAGCTGTAAAGTAAAAATTTGGGTGAAAAGGATGGGTACTTCAAGTTGGAAAATGGGTTTAGGAGGGACATTAAGAGAGGAACTTGCCCTGAAATGTCTTTTGAAAAGTATTTCTTGGTGTTGAGGTATCCAAAAAGCTTTAAAGTAAAGTAGTGGTTGAAAAGGAAGGATGCTTCAACTTGTAAAATAAATTATTTTATGGAACAGATTTAGAATGTTCAATGTTATTCAATGATATTAATAATGTAAAATAATGTCTATAACATATTTTTATGTTGTTACTACATGTTTTTACTTCAATAAAAATATTTTATGCATTACTTTGTTATATTTCTATTATCTTAGGAAACGTTAACATGTTAAGCTCTTAGAATGTTTATTAAAAAGTTGGAGATTTTTATTTTCTTTGAAAAAAAATTAGAATTGAACTATAACTTTTTCTTTTCTCTAAGAAAATTTAGAAGAAATCTTTAAATTTCTTTGTGTCTTTGAGAAATTAAGAACTGAAGTGGAAGATTTTTATTTTTCTCTGGAGAAATTAGAATTGAACTGTAAGTTCTTTAATAAAATTCAGACTTGAGTTAACTTTTCAGGATCTATGTATAACTTTTTCTATCTTCTATGAAAAATTTAGAACAGTAATTTTAAATTTTTCCATCTCTTTGAGATAAATCTGAACTGAAGTGGAAATTTTTAATTTTTTCTTGAAAAATAAAATTGATCTGTAACTTATTTCTTTTCATATGGATAGTTAGGAAAAGAACTTGAACTTTTCTTCACATAAATGTGAAAATTAGCTCCTTATCTTCATAGTGAAATATTCACGATCAATTTGTCATTTTTTCAATCTTCTACAAAAAATTTGGAGGAGATTTTAAAATTTATGTCTGGGAAGACCTTTGAACTGAAGTGGAACCTTTTTATATTATTAGGAAAAATAGAATTGATCAAAAACTAATTTCTTTTTCATTGAGAAAATTCAGAAGAGAGCTTGAACTTTTCTTAACTTCATTGAGAAATTTCAAATAGAACTTTAAATTTCCTTGTGTCTTTGTGAAATTAAGAACTGAAGTGGAAGATTTTTATTTTCTTTGGAGAAATTAGAATTGAACTGTAAGTTCTTTAATAAAATTCAGAAGATAACTTGAACTTTCTATCTTCTATAAAAAAATTGGAAAATTATTTAAATTTTTTTCATCTCTTTGAGAAAAATCTGAACTGAAGTGGAATCTTGCATGATGACTAGAACTTGAACTTTTCTTCACTTCGTTGAGAAAATTTAAAATTGAAGTAGAAATTTTTATCTTCCGGGAAAATATTCTCAACTATTGTATAGGTTTTTCTACCTTCTACGGAAAAATTTCAAATAGAACTTTAAATTTCCTTGTGTCTTTGTGAAATTAAGAGCTGAAGTGGAAGATTTTTATTTTCTTTGGAAAAATTAGAATTGAATTGTAAATTCTTTAATAGGATTCAGAAGACAACTTGAACTTTCTATCTTCTATGAAAAATTTGGAACAGTATTTTTAATTTTTTCATCTCTTTGAGAAAAATCTGAACTGAAGTGGAAACTTGCATGATATTGTGGCGTGCACAAAAGTTGTAAAATAAAGTTGGGGTGAAAAGGATACCTCAACTTGTAAAATGGGTTTAGGAAGGACATTAAGAAAAAAAGTTGTAAAGTAAAGTTGTCGTGAAAATGATGGGTACTTCAACTTGTAAAATGGTTTTATGAGGGACATAAAGAAAGGAACTGGTTCTGAAATGCCTTTGGAAAAGTATTGCTAGGTGTTGGGACATTCAAAAGCTGTAAAGGAAAGTTGTGGGTGAAAAGGATGGGTACTTCAACTTGTAAAATGGGTTTAGAAGGGACATTAAGAAAAGGCCTTGTTCTGAAATGTCTTTTGAAAAGTATTTCTTGGTGTTATGGCAATCTAAGAGCTGTAAAGCATAGTTACGGGTGAAAAGGATGGGTACTTCACCTTATAAAATGGGTTTAGAAAGGATATTAAGAAAATAACTTGTTCTTAAATACCTTTGGAAAGTATTGCTTGGTGTTGGAGCATTAAAAAAGCTGTAAAGTAAAGTTGTGGGTGAAAAGAGGGTTCTTCAAATGGTAAAATGAGTTTAGGATGGACACTAAGAAAAGAACTTGTTCTGAAATGCCTTTGAAAAGTATTACTTGGTGTTGGCGCATTAAAAAAGCTGTAAAGTAAAGTTGTTTGTGAAAAGGATTGGTACTTCAATTTGTAAAATGGGTTTAGGAGGGATATTATGAAAAGAACTTGCTCTGAAATGCGTTTGAAAAGTATTGTCTGGTGTTGGCGCATTCAAAAGACTGTAAAGTAAAGTTGGGGGTGAAAAGGATTGGTAGTTTAATTTGTAAATTGGGTTTAGAAGGGACATTAAGAAAAGAAGTTGCTCTGAAATGCCTTTTGAAAGGTATTTCTGGGTGTTGAGGTATCCAAAAAGCTGTAAAGTAAAGTTTTGGGTGAAATGGATGGATGCTTCAACTTGTAAAATGGCTATAGGAGGGACATTAAGAAAGGAACTTGCTCTGAAATGCCTTTTGAAAGGTATGTCTTGGTGTTGAGGTATCCAAAAAGCTGTAAAGTAAAGTTTTGGTTGAAAAGGATGGATGCTTCAACTTGTAAAATGGCTTTAGAATAGACATTAAGAAAGGAACTAGCTCTGGAATGTCTTTTGAAAGGTATTTCTTGGTGTTGAGGTATCCAAAAAGCAGTAAAGTAAGGTTGTGAGTGAAAAGGATGGGTACTTCAAGTTGTAAAATGGGTTTAGAAGTGACATTAAGAAAAGAACTTGCTCTGAAATGTCTTTTGAAAGGTATTGCTTGGTTTTGGAGCATTCAAAAAGCTGTAAAGTAAAGTTGTGGGTGAAAAGGATGGGTACTTCAACTTGTAAAATTGGTTTGGGATGGACATTATGAAAATAACTTGTTCTGAAATGCCTTTGAAAAGTATTGCATGGTATTGGCATATTCAAAAGAACCAAAAAGCTGTAAAGTAAAGTTGTGGGTGAAAAGGATGGATGCTTCAACTTGTAAAATGGGTTTAGGAGGGACTTTAAGAAAGGAACTTGCTCTGAAATGCCTTTTATTTCTTGTTGTTGAGGTATCAAAAAAGCTGTAAAGTAAAGTTGTGGGTGAAAAGGAAGGATGCTTCAACTTTTAAAATGGGTTTAGGAGGGACATTAAGAAAGAAACTTGTTCTGTAATACTTTTTGAAAAGTATTTCTTTGTGTTTAGGTTTCCAAAAAGCTGTAAAGTAAAGTTGTGGTTGAAAAGGAAGGATGCTTAAACTTGTAAAATGGGTTTAGCAGAGAAATTTAGAAAGGAAGTTGATCTGAAATGTCTTTTGAAAAGTATTTATTTGTGTTGAGTTATCCAAAAAGCTGTAAAGTAAAGTTGTCGGTGAAAAGGAAGGATGCTTCAACTTGTAAAATTGGTTTAGGAGCGACATTAAGAAAGGAACTTGCTCTGAAATGTCTTTTGAAAAGTATTTCTTGGTGTTGAGGAATCCAAAAGGCGAGGTATCCAAAAAGCTGTAAAGTAATTGTAAGTGAAAAGGAAGGATGCTTCAACTTGTAAAATGGGTTTAGAAGGGACAATAAGAAAGGAACTTGCTCTGAAATGTCTTTTGAAAAGTATTTCTTGGTGTTGAGGTATCCAAAAAGCTGTAAAGTAAACTTGGGGGTGAAAAGGATGGGTACTTCAACTTGTAAAATGTGTTTAGGAAGGGCATTAAGAGAAGAACTTGTCGTGAAATGCCCTTTGAAAAGTATTACTTGGTGTTGGAGCATTCAAAAAGGCAGTATAGTAAAGTAGTGGGTGAAGAGGATGGGTACTTCAACTTGTAAAATGGTTTTAGAAAGGACATTAAGAAAAGAAATTGTTCTGAAATGCCTTTTGAAAAGTATTGCTTGGTGTTGGAGCATTCAAAAAAGCTGTAAAGTAAAGTTGTGGATGAAAATGATATGTACTTCAACTTGTAAAATGGGTTTAGGAAATACATTAAGAAAAGAACTTGTCGTGAAATGCCCTTTGAAAAGTATTGCTTGGTGTTGGAGCATTCAAAAAGGCAGTATAGTAAAGTTGTGAGTGAAAAGGATGGGTACTTCAATTTGTAAAATGGGTTTAGGAGGGACATTAAGAAAAGAACTCGTTCTGAAATGCCTTTTGAAAAGTATTGCTTGGTGTTGGGGCATTCAAAAGCTGTAAAGTAAAGTTGTGGATGAACAGCATGGATGCTTCAACTTGTAAAATGGGTTTAGGAAGGACATTAAGAAAAGAACTTGTTGTGAAATGCCTTTTGAAAAGTATTGTTTATTGTTGGAGCATTCAAAAAGCTGTAAAGTAAAGTTGTGGGTGAAAAGGATGGGTACTTCAACTTGTAAAATGGGTTTAGGAGGGAAATTAAGAAAAGAACTGGTTCTGAAATGCCTTTGAAAAGTATTGCTTGGTATTGAATTTGGGGCTGTTTAGCCTCCGTTTTTGACGTGCACCTTAGTGATAGTGCCGCTGACTGACAAAACACTTTAAAATGTAATTAACTGAATTACAGTTTTTTGAGATGCAAATACTGGACGATTTGGTCTTTTGGTTGCTTTGATCAAACATAAAAATATGTTACAACGATTAATAATAGTCAATAATGGAGAGAAATTATCAAGCTTCTAGATTTGGAAAACTACCTTTCTGCAGTTTAGAAATTTCTCATAGCCATTTCAACTATAATATAATCTCTTCTGAAATGGAACTGATTTAGTGTTCTTTTCAATTTATTATCTACGCATTTTAAAGTGTTCATTTGTTTATTGATACGGATCTATGGTCGTTCAATGCTAAAAAAATATTTTCGCTTAATTTATTCTTATTCTGGTTTATTATAGCTATTTACTTTTAGTTGAAAAGCTCCTTGTGTGGAAAAAACTTAATAATTTTTCTTCATTTTTAATGTGCATAATCTTTTTATTTAGTATGGAAAAACGTTTAAATATTTTTAGTTTCTCTTTACAAGAATCCAGATTTTGATTTACAATTTATAAGTTGGACAGAATTTTCTAGCCGCTTTTTAATAACAATTGCACTATAAAGCTTTGAACAGATTGTAGTAGGGAAAATATTCAAATATCCGGGCTATTGCCCAGATATATATGGACTGGGCTTTGGTGTTTAAAGGGCTGACATGATTTTAGTTCCATCAATTTAAAACTTTTAGTAGCCTATAGACAAATATTAATCAGCCATTTCCCTCAACACGCCCAGAAAGTATCAATTTATCTCCTTTAAACTTTCCTGAGACATCATAGATACACACTTTTGAAATCTTTTTGTCCATATTGTGTCTTTTTCTTTAGTTTAGTAAAAGCAGTAATAGTAGTAATAGTGCTAGCAGCAGTGGTAGGATTGTTATAGCCCTAGTAATTGTGGCAGTAGTAGCAGCAGTAGCAATAGTGGCAGTCGTAGCAGGAGCAGTAGTAGTATTAGTAGCATCAGTGGCGTACTTTCGTCAAAATCTTGTGGGAGGGGGCGAAATTGGAGCCCATTTTTGCAAATCAAGTGAAAATGACAGCGAAAACTCAAAAATTAGCCATATAGCACCATAAGGGCAAATATATATCAAAGAAAACTGACCCGTTTCTCTGGATGCTTGAATTATGCAGGCTAATCTTAGTTTTGTCACATTTTTTTGCAGAAACTAAATTTCAGCTGGGGGGAGGGGGCGAACTGAGGTGTGGAGGGGGCAGTTGCACCCTACCAAAATACGTGGATTACGCCCCTGAGGTCAGTATTAGTAGTAGTAGTTGTAGTATTAGTAATAATAGCGGTAATAGTACTGGTAATAGCTAAAACAATTAAAAAAAAAAAAACACACTCAACCTTATGCATTAGCCAAAACATTATGTAAATTTGTTAACGTAACTAACTTTGACCGCTAAGATTAAACAAAATTTTCAAAGAAAAATAAAGAGCTATATTAAACCAATGGTGGGCATAAACATATCTTTATCTCGAGCTACGTCATTTGATTCCTCATAGCATCAAAAGTAAAAAGATAATAAATCACATTCACGCAGTCTGTTCTGTCTTTTACTTTAATGATCTTAGTCTTTTGTAAATATATTTTCAACCCTTCATATTGTCTTTTTATTTTAGGCAAAAAATATATCATTGCAGATAAATGTCCATGTTCTTAGCGATAAGGACGATGATAAGGACCATGACAAGGACAAGGACGACGATGATGACCAAATGCCGACGGAGATTCCATATGTAAAAACTATTTATTTATTATGTGTACTACTATTGCTAGTAAATACTATTTATTTTGTTTAAGGTTTTGATATTGTTCTCAAAAGTCTTTTGAATTATTTCTTTTAATTATTAAATAAAAAAACAAGTTCTCAAAAGTCTTTTGAATTATTTCTTTTAATTATTAAATAAAAAAACAAGTTTTTTTAACTGAAAGTAAGGAGCGACATTAAAACTTAAAACGAACAGAAATTATTCCGTATATGAAAGGGGCTGTCCCCTCCTCAACGCCTTGCTCTTTACGCTAAAGTTTTTTATTGTTTAAAAAAAATAGAGTTGTGAGAAAGTCAACATTTAGCGTAAAGAGCAAGGCGTTGAGGAGGGGACAACCCCTTTCATATACGGAATAATTTCTGTTCGTTTTAAGTTTTAATGTCGCTCCTTACTTTCAGTTAAAAAACTTGTTTTTTATATTTAATTTTTGAACGTTTTTGAATAAATGCAGGTTTTGATCTTAGCTCACAGTACATGAATAATTAAAACAAAATTAATTATTTTTTTAAAACAAAATTAAATTAAAACAAAATTATCATATTAATTTACTTTTTTTTTGGTTGAATGGCTTTTTCGAAACTTGTTTCATTTTATTTACGTACGTTTTTATTAGTAATAAATATACGTAACTTACGAATTAGTTTACGAAGAGAACTTCTATATTCATATATTCTTAATACATATATTAGGGGATTTTCCCCTTAGTCAATACCTTGCTCTTTAAGCAAGAGTTCAAATTTTGTTCCAATTCTTTAAAACTGACCGCTTAATCACAAAGGCCGGTAATTAGAATAAATGGCTCTTATGAAAGTACTAAAAAATCTCTGGCTTAAAGAGTGAGGTATTGACTAGGGGGTGAACCCAATCATATATGTAATATTTTCTGTTCGTTTAAAGTTTTGATGTTGCTGCTGTTGCAGTTGAAAAACTTGTTTTTTTTATATTTAATTTCGAATCTTTTTTAAATAATGCTGGGAAGTCCGGCGTCCCCTTCATAGCAATGTCCCTTCCCCCATGAAAACTTCCTTTATGGAAAGATCCTCCAACATAACCTCGACCCCCCTCCCACTAACAGGAAAAATCTCCCCTGAAAACGTCTGTACTGTATACTTCCCAATAACCAATACTATATGTTAACATTGGGTAAAGTTCATAACTTTCCGCCCTCCTCCTGGGAACTTCGGGGGATTAAGTCATCCTAAAAGACATACTTATAATATTTTCGATTATGCTGAACGAAATGGCTATCTCAAAATTTTGATCAGGTGACTTTGGGAAAAAATGAGCGTGGGAGGGAGCCTAGTTGCCTTCAATTTTTTTGGTAACTTAAAAAGGGAACTAGAACTTTTAATTTCCATTCCAATGAGCCCTCCCACGATATTCTGGGACCACTGGGTCGATACGATCACCCCTGGGAAAAAAAACAACAAATAAACACTCACCCGTGATCTTTTTTCTGGCAAAAAATGTAAAATTCCACATTTTAGTAGATAGGAGCTTGAAACCTCTACAGTAGGGTTCTCTGATACGCAGAATATGATGGTGTGATTTTCATTAAGGTTTTATAACTTTTAGGGGGTCTTTCCCCCTTTTTTCGAACATCAGCCAAATTTTCTCAGGTGCCTAACTTTTAATGGGTAAGATTAAACTTGATGAAACTTATATATTTGAAATTCAGCATTAAAATTCGATTCTTTTGATGTATCTATTTGTATCAAAATACCGTTTTTTAGAGTTTCGGTTACCATTGAGCCGAGTCCCAATAACCAATACTGTACGTTAACATTTGGTAAAGTTCATAACTTTCAGCCCTCCCCTGGGGGCTTTGAGGGATTAAGTCATCCTAAAAGAAATAGTTATAATATTTTCTACCATGCTGAACAAAATGGCAATCTCAAAATTTTGATTGGGTGACTTTGAGAAGAAAATGAGCGTGATAGGGTTCCTAGTTGCCCTCCATTTTTTTGGTCACTTAAAAAGGGCACTAGAACTTTTAATTTCCAATCCAATGAGCCATCCCAGGATATTCTAGGACCACTGGGTCAATACGATCACCCCTGGGGAAAAGAAAAAAAAAACAAAAAAAACAAATAAACACGCATCCGTGATCTTTCTTCTGGCAAAATATGGAAAATTCCACATTTTTGTAGATAGGAGCTTGAAACCTCTACAGTAGGGTTCTCTGATACGCTGAATATGATGGTGTGATTTGCATTAAGGTTCTATAACTTTTAGGGGGTCCTTCCCTCTTTTTTCGAAAATCAGCCAAATTTTCTCAGGCGCGTAACTTTTGATAAGTAAGATTCAACCTGACGAAACTTAAATATTTGAAATTAAAAATAAAATCTGATTCTTTTGATGTATCTATTGGTATCAAAATTCCGTTTTTTAAAGTTTCGGTTACCATTGAGCCGGGTCGCTTCTTACTTACAGTTCGTTACCACGAACTGTTTGATCATAAGCAGCACAATAGTGCTGTCTAAGTGAAGAGCAAAGTGGGTAAAATGTTTTTTTTCACCCAGTCACTTCGTATAGAAAGAGCTGACCTAGAAACTTCGGACAGAGCTCATTTGACTGAACATTGAAAGTTCTAGTCACCTTTACAAGAGTCAAAAGTGATTGGAGGGTAGCCATTCACCTTCCCAGGCTAATTAACACCACAATCCAATAAAAATTTTAAGATAGCTATTTTATTCAGTGTAGTTGACAATTCCAGAAACTTTGTCGCTGGGGATGTAAGCCACCCCCCCTACAGCCCTCAGGGCAAGGGCTGTAGTTTATGCAACTCACCAATTGTTTACATATAGCATTTTTTATTAGGATAGAGGGAATGTTTGACCTTTATTGTTCAAGAAACGGAATTTTGATACTAATAGATACATCTAGAGAATAAGATTCTAATTCTGATTTCAAATATATAAGTTTCATCAAGCTTAATCTTACCTATCAAAAGTTACGTGCCTGAGGAAATTTGGCTGATTTTTGAAAAAAGGAAGAAAGACCCCATAAAAGTTATAGAACCTTAATGAAAATCACACCATCATATTCAGCGTATCAGAGAATCCTAATGTAGGGGTTTCAAGCTCCTATCTACAAAAATGTGGAATTTTCCATTTTTTGCCAGAAGAAAGGTCACGGGTGCGTGTTTATTTGTTTTATTTGTTTTTTTTCTTTTCTTTTCCCCAGGGATGATCGTATCGACCCAGTGGTCCTAGAATATCGTGGGAGGGCTCATTGGAACTGAAATTAAAAGTTCTAGTGCCCTTTTTAATTGACCAAAACAATGGAGGGCAACTAAGCCCCCTCCCACGCTCATTATTTTCCCAAAGTCACCCAATAAAACTTTTGAGATGGCTATTTTGTTCAGCATGGTCGAAAATATTATAACTATGTCTTTTAGGATGACTTAATCCCTCGAAGCCCCCAGGGGGAGGGCTGAAAGTTATGAACTTTACCCAATGTTAACATAGAGTATTGGTTATTGGGAAGTATACAGACGTTTTCAGGGAGAATTTTATCTGGTAGGGGGGTGGGGGTGGGTTGGGGGTTATATGGGAGGATCTTTTCATGAAGGAAGTTTTCTTGGGGGAAGGGACATTGTTATGAAGGGGGTGCCGGATTTCCCATCATTATTTAAAAAAAATCAGAAATTAAATGCAAAAAAAACAAGTTTTTCAACTGAAAGTAAGGAGCAACATAAATACTTAAAACGAACAAAAAAATATTCGCTATATGACTGGGTTCACCTTCTAGTCAATGCCTCGCTCTTTAAGCCAAAGAATTTTTAGTACTTTCATAAGAGTTATTTGTTCTATAAGTAACTGCCTTTGTGATTAAGGGGTCATTTTTAAAAGAATTGGAAGAAAATTCGAACTTTAGCTTAAAGAGCAAGGTATTGACTAGGGGGCGAACCCCTTAATATACGTATTAAAAATATATGAATATAGAAGTTTGTTAGGTAAGTTAATTCGTAAGTTACGTATTTTTATTACTAATAAAAACGTTCGTGAATAAAATTCAACAAGTTTCGATAAAGCCATTTAACCAAATAAAAGTAAAATTAATATACAAATTTCTTTTTAGTTATTCATGCAAGGGTAGCCAAAATCAAAACCTACATTAATTAAAAAAATTTACAAATGAAAAAAAAACAAGTTTTTTTTAACTGAAAGTAAGGAACGACGTTAAAACTTAAAACGACAGAAATTATTCCGTATATGAAAGGGGCTGTCCCCTCATTAACGCCTTGCTCTCTACGCTAAAGTTTGACTTTCTCACAACTCAATTTTTTTTAAACAATAAAATTTTGTTTAATTTGCAATTTTTTTTAAATTAACTTTAACGAAATTCTCACCAACAGATTCAGCTGATCAACGAACATTATTAAAGAAGCTTCAAACTCTTATCTGCAAAAATGTGGAATTTTACATATTTAATTAACCTTAACGAAAATTACACCATCACATTCAGCTTATCACAGAACCCTATTAAAGAAGTTTCACGCTCCTATCTGCAAAAAGGTGGAAATTTGCATTTTTTGCTCGAAGAAAGATCACGACGCGTGCCCTCCAAAAATGGAGGGCAACTAGCCCCTCTCCCACGCTCATTTTTTCTCCAAGTCACCCAATTAAAATTTGGAGGTAGCAATTTTGTTCACCATAGTCGAAAATCTAATAAATATGTCTTTTAGGATGACTTAGTTGCCCACAGTTCCCAGGGGAAGGGCTGCAAGATATGAACTTTGCCCATTGCTTACATATTGTAATGGTTATTGGGAAATATACAGACATTTTCAGGAAGAATTTTGTTCTGGTGGGGGGGCTGGAGGAGGGTTTTACTGGGGAGAATATTTCCGTGGAGAATATTTCTTTGGGGTAAAGGACATTTCTATGAAGGGTGCACTGGATTTCCAAGCATTGTTTGAAAAACAATCAGAAATTAAATTTAAAAAAAACAAGTTTTTTCAACTGAAAATAAGAAGAAACATTAGAACTTAAAACGAACAGAAATTATTACGTATATGAGAGGGTTCTCCCCCAAGTCAATACCTCGCTCTTTACGCTACAGTTTTTTTAGGGCTTTCAAAAGAGCTTTCTAATTAAACGGTCTTAGTGATTCAGGGGTTTGTGAATTACATATTTTTTTAACTTTCAATGTAAAGAGCGTTGTATTGACTAAGGGGACAACCCCCTCATATATGTAAATCACATATACATAATAAAAAAAAACAATTGATACAGCTCAATAGCAATCAAAACTTTTAAAAATAGAAATTTGATGTAAATAAATGCGTCAAAAGAATGGGCCTATAATGCTGATTCTAAATATATAAGTTTTATTAAGTTTATTATGACTCATCAAAGGCTACCCGCCTCAGAAAATTTATCTTATTTTTCAAAGAGCGAGGTAATACCCCCTGCAAGCGAAAGAATTTTAATGAAAATCCCACCGTCAGATGCAGCGTATCAGAAAACCCTATTACAAGTAGTAAGTACATATGGAATTTACGTACGGCACTAGGAATCTCCATGCTATTTGCGTACGGCACTAGAACTATGCTATTTGCGTACGGCCATAGGACCATGCTATTTGCGTACGGCCCTAGAACTATGTTATTTGCGTACTGCCATAGGACCATGCTATTTGCGTACGGCCATAGGAACAGGTTTCTGGTGGATATAGTCTGGTTTGGTGGGTATAGTCTGGTTTGGTGGATATAGTATGGTTTGGTGGGTATATTCTGGTTTGGTGGGTATAATCTGGCTTGATGGGTATAGTCTGGTTTGATGGGTAAAAAAGGGGTAATTAGTCATAGGATAATTTTTTAACATGAAATCTCTGAATAAAATATTTTTGGAGCATGTACTTGACGATGAATAAAAGGGTTAAGGTGATTAGCAATTACGGGCGAGGATTCCCCCATGGATTCCTGCCAGTAGGCTACACATATCAAGTTGAAAATTGAATAGAATGAGGTATTTGAGGTGGAATATTAATGTTTTGAATAATAGGAGTGTGATTGATTCTAATTAATGATTGGATAATTTTTTAACATGAAATCTCTGAAAAAAAATATTTTTTGGGGGAGATGGGTTGATTGTGTACTGTATAATACACAAGTGATGTTTGAACAGTATTGTCAATTTAAAATAGGGTCTAACGTTTTAGTATGCTAAAAAGTTGATACTAAGAGGGATGTAGATGGTAAGAAAAGAAGTTCAATAATGAAATTCAGAACAAACCTTAGAAATCCTTGCAAATCAAGTAGTAGGGTGTATGTGAGTACGAACCATCAAGGATCATAAGCACCAACAACACTAACCAGCAGAGACATTAACTCCCCAAAGGTCCCTTACCCCCAAACTCGTTTGGCACCTCCTCCCTCCAACTTTTTGCCCCCCCCCCCCCTCTCCATTTTTTTTTATTTTTTTTAACATGATATATTTTTTCAATTTTTTTTTACATGTCTTCGAATGAGATGAAACAAATTTAAATTCAGTAGTAATTTGTCATGGTTTACCTTGTCAAAATTATAATATCTTGGTTTTTCAATGTTAATTTTAATATTCTTTCGATAATATTCATTAGATGGAATATTACTGTAGTGTTTTGTTTTTATTTACATTGTAACAGTTGCATTCACTAGGTTTTTTGAAGTTATTTTTTGAATTTCTTTCATTGAAATGCAAGAGTTGGAATATTTCAGTAGTGTTTTGTTGTGCTTTACATTGTCACAGTTACATTCTCTTGATTTTTCAAAGTTCATTTTGAATATCTTTTGTTGAAATGCAAGAGTTTGAATATTTAAATAGTGTTTTATTGTGCTTTACCTTGTCACAGTTACATTCTCTTGATTTTTCAAAGTTCATTTTGAATTTCTTCCGTGAAATGCAAGAGTTGGAATATTTCAGTAGTGTTTTGTCATGCTTTACCTTGTCACAGTTGCATTCTCTTGATTTTTCAAAGTTCATTTTGGATTTCTTTTGTTCAAATACAAGAGTTTGAATATTTCAGAAGTGTCTTGTTGTGCTTTACCTTGTCACGGTTACATTCTCTTGATTTTTCAAAGTTCATTTTGGATTTTTTTCGTTGAAATGCAAGAGTTGGAATATTTCAGTAGTGTTTTGTTTTGCTTTAACTTGTCACAGTTACATTCTCTTGATTTTTCAAAGTTCATTTTGAATTTCTTTCGTGAAATGTAAGAGTTGGAATATTTCAGTAGTGTTTTGTCGTGGTATCATGTCACAGTTACATTCTCTTGATTTTTCAAATTTCATTTTGAATTTCTTTTGTGAAATGCAAGAGTCGGAATATTTCAGTAGTGTTTTGTCGTGGTTTACTTTGTCAGAGTTACATTCTCTTGATTTTTCAAAGTTCATTTTGAATTTCTTTCGTGAAATGCAAGATTTGGAATATTTCAGTAGTGTTTTGTCGTGGTTTACCTTGTCATAGTTACATTCTCATGAT
Organism: Artemia sp. Qi Xiang Cuo; assembly: GCF_049724085.1. Lineage (NCBI taxonomy): Eukaryota > Metazoa > Arthropoda > Branchiopoda > Anostraca > Artemiidae > Artemia > Artemia sp. Qi Xiang Cuo. The sequence continues at coordinate 25,511 of NW_028300454.1, read as the reverse complement.
TTTTCAAAGTTCATTTTGAATTTTTTATGTGAAATGCAAGAGTTGGAATATTTCAGTAGTGTTTTGTCTTGGTTTACCTTGTCACAGTTGCATTCTATTGATTTTTTAAAGTACATTTTGGATTTTTTTCGTTGAAATGCAAGAGTTGGAATATTTCAGTAGTGTTTTGTTTTGCTTTACATTATCACAGTTACATTCTCCTGATTTTTCAAAGTTTATTTTGAATTTCTTTCGTGAAATGCAAGAGTTGGAATATTTCAGTAGTGTTTTGTCGTGGTTTACCATGTCAAAGTTACATTCTCTTTATTTTTCAAAGTTCATTTTGAATTTTTCTTGTGAAATGCAAGAGTTGGAATATTTCAGTAGTGTTTTGTCGTGGTTTACCTTGTCACAGTTACATTCTCTTTATTTTTCAAACTTCATTTTGAATTTCTTTTGCTGAAATGCAGGAGTTGGAATATTTCAGTAGTGTTTTGTTATGCTTTACCTAGTCACAGTTACATTCTCTTGATTTTTCAAAGTTAAGTTTGGATTTCTTTTCTTGAAATGCAAGAGTTGGAATATTTCAGTAGTGTGTTGTTGTGCTTTACCTTTGTCACAGTTACATTCTCTTGATTTTTCAAAGTTCACTTTGAATTTCTTTAGTGAAATGCAAGAATTGGAATATTTCAGTAGTGTTTTGCGTGGCTTACCATGTCACAGTTTCATTCTCTTGATTTTTCAAAGTTCATTTTAATTTCTTTCGTGAAATGCAAGAGTTGGAATATTTCAGTAGTGTTTTTTCTTGGTTTACCATGTCACAGTTACATTCTCTTGATTTTTCAAAGTTCATTATGGATTTTTTTTTTTGTGTGAAATGCAGGAGTTGGTATATTTCAGTAGTGTCTTGTTGTGCTTTACCTTGTCACAGTTACATTCTCTTGAATTTTCAAAGTTCATTTTGAATTTCTTTCGTGAAATGCAAGAGTTACATTCTCTTGATTTTTCAAAGTTCATTTTGAATTTCTTTCGTGAAATGCAAGAGTTGGAATATTTCAGTAGTGTTTTGTCGTGGTTTACGATGTCATAGTTACATTCTCTTGATTTTTCAAAGTTCATTTTAATTTCTTTCGTGAAATGCAAGAGTTGGAATATTTCAGTAGTGTTTAGTCGTGGTTTACCATGTCACAGTTACATTTTCTTGATTTTTCAAAGTTTATTTTGGATTTCTTTTGTTGAAATGCAGGAGTTGGAATATTTCAGTAGTGTTTTGTTGTGCTTTACCTTGTCACAGTTACATTCTCTTGATTTTTCAAAGTTCATTTTGAATTTCTTTCGTGAAATGCAAGAGGTGGAATATTTCAGTAGGGTTTTGTATTTTCCATAATTTTCTTACAAGAAACTAGAGTTTACGGACAAAAACTAATTTGATAAACTTGGAGAAAGTTCAAATAGAATCGTTACTGATATTGATATTAGTGCGTAAACTACAACTTGACAAAAAATATCCAGAACTTTTTTTTCTTATAGCCTTAACTTTGAAGATATTTCTTCATCTTAATTGGCTTTAGAAATATCATGCAAAATAAAACTAATCAAACAGTCGTTGCTTTGTCGAATTTTGAGCAAACAAAAGGATTGTAACATCTGATTGGCTCGTTTGTATGCAATTTCAAGCCAGTGAAAAGAACGAAACGTCTTTGAGTCAAATTTTAAAAAAAGAAGTAAATTCGATGTTTCTCTATAATTCAATCCCAACGTCCTCCTGCTCTGAGTGTTAAAAATGATTTCACGACTTTATTTTAGTTTTTTTTTCTTGCCCCAAACTATTTTTTTATCATGAACCTCTTAGAGATCAATTTGATCAACTTGGAGAAACTTCAAATAGAATCGTTACTGATATTGGTATTAGTGCGTAAACTACAAACTGACAAAAATATCCAGAACTTCTTTTCTTATAGTCTTGACTTTGGAGAAATTTCTTCTTTTGTAGGTGTGTGTTGTCTAAAACCTATAGTTTGAGATGCTATTTGAGTTTTCAGAGCTAGGTTTCTTAGTTTCTCATAGGTGTGGGTTGTCTGAAATCTACAATTTGAGGTGGGTAGTTTGCTATTTCTGACTTTTCAGAGCTAGGTTTCTTAGTCTCTCATAGGTGTAGGTAGTCTAAAACATACAATTTGGGGTGGGTAGTTTGCTATTTCTGTCTTTTATGTGCTATGTTTCATAGACTTTTGTATGTGTGTTTTGTCTGAAACCTTTAGTTTGGGATGATATTTGTGCTTGTCAGAGCTAGTTTTCTTAGCCTCTCTTAGGTGTCTGTTCTCTGAAACCTACAATTTGGGGTGTGTAGTTTGATATTTCTGATTTTTTTTAGCTAGGTTTCATAGCCTTTTGTAGATTTGTATTGTCTGAAACCCATAGTTTGGGATGCTCTTTGGGCTTTTCAGAGCTAGGTTTTTTACTCTCTCATAGGTATGTGTTGTCTGAAGCCTACAATTGGAGGTGGGTAGTTTGATATTTCTGGCTTTTCAGAGCTAGGTTTTTTAGTGTCTCATAGGTGTGTGTTGTCTGAAACCTACAATTTGAGGTGGATAGTTTGCTATTTCTGGCTTTTATGAGCTTGGTAACAAACTATTTCTGTAAATTCTGAGCTAAAAAGGGTTTTTAACCGTAAACTCTAGTTTTTTGTAAGAAAATTATGGAAAATACAATTCTCTGATTCAAATCTGAAACTTAAGTCTATTTTTGGATTGAAAAAATAAAACTATTTCTATAAAATCTGAGTTAAAAGGGTTTTCGACTGTAAACTCTAGTTTTTTTAATATCATTTTTTAAGGTTGATTTAGACGAGGTTACGTGCGCGCACGTAACTTCGTCTATATTAATCTTAAAAAATGAAATAAAGCTATGTCGACTTTGCATATTTTATTCAACAGATCCGACAAAGGATAATGAAAAAGCATTTATTCACTCTGATATTTATAATTTGTTATTTACAATTGTTGTAACTGATAAAAGACGTTAATAAAAAATAATTTATTCACTCTGACACTTAGATTCTGTCAATTTTATTCGATGTATCTGACAAAAGATGTTGATAAATAAAATTTATTTACTCTAACACTTAGATTTTGTCAATTTCATCCGCATGTATCTGAGAAATGGATGTTGATACAGAATTTAATCAATCTGATGCTTAGATTTTGTGAAATTGCTGTATTGACTGTCTAGGAAGCGACTTCAATCAATAAATAATGTTAATAAAGAATTTGTTCAATTTTTTTTATAATTTCCTGAATTAAATTCCTGTATTGTGTATCCAAGAGGTGAATTCAAGAAAGATTTTGTTACTTACTTACCTACTTAATTACTTACTTACCTACTTACTTACAATTTTTTCATAGTGAGATAATAACATATCCAACAAAGGCTGTTGATAAAGAATTTATTCATTCTGACAGCTAGAATTTGTCAATGTTATCCCATGTGTCTGACAATAGATGTATGCAAATTCCTTTTCTTACATCTCCGATGTTTTGATAGACATTCTAAACGTTTGATAAGCTAGCTTACTCCAAAAATACTGAACACATAACAAGGTAATGCATAAAATATTTTTAATAAGATAATACTATTTAAAATATTAATACAAAAATATATTATGATACATTATTAATATTAATGAATAACTTTGGACATTTTGGATCTGTTTCATAAAACAGTTCACCATGTTCTCTATTGATATTGTAGCCACTTTATTCTCTTAGTTCGTAACCAGTAGAATAATCACTATTCCACTTAGAGTCATAAACAGTTTTTAATGGTGTCTCATCAACAGGCTCAATATGCTTTTCGTCTTTGGTATTATTTGGTTCATTGACTGTTTGATCAATAGCAGCAACGTTTGCTGGTGCTTTGTTTTTCATCGATTCATCTTTATATTCCATAGTGATATTTTCTGACAATGCCTTTTTTATTTTACTGGCAGTTTCACTGTCTATTATCACATTATTTTTACAGAGGTAACAGTTTTGGCACGTAGCCAAGATATGGTTTACGATATTAGAAGAAGAGTAGGCCTTTCTTTTATTGACTTTCCGTTGAATGCTAATACCCGAAAGCTGACGATTGGATGTATTAGTAGGTAATGTGTTACCTGCAACAGTAGCAAGGAGTTGTCCTCTATAATCAACGATTACTTCTATGTTGGCATTCTCTTTGAGTGCAATCATCTCTGGAAATCTCAATCTCGCAAAACCACCAGCATAAGAGTTGAGTTTTTTCGCTATTCCAAAGAAATTGAATTCCTTGCTGTCATGACAACGCATGCATACATTTCCAATAGTGGTACCACTTGTACTTGTTTCATAGTTTAAATACTTTTCCTTGTCGGCATTCAATGCTACAATAACCTTGTTATGTGAACACACTTTATTAAAATGCTCCATCTTCACTTTTCTTAAGATATGACTTATGATTTTATCGTTCCACTGCGTAAAAAATACTGATTTAATGCATGCAATAGACTATGTAGTGTCAATAACCGGACATAGAATACCAATGGGGAAGCCACATCATATCTCTGACCAATCATAGAGTAGAATTGTTAGAGCCGTAGGCATATTTTGTCATTTTAAGATACATAAAAAAAATAAATAAATAAAGTTGAATAATTTCGAAGTTTAAGAAAAATTGTCTGTTCTTGTTTAGAAAATATTGAATTAGAATCATCAGTCCTCATCAATATAAGTATCCAAAACTGGACTTAAGTTTCACATTTGAGCTAGAGAATTGTTTTTTACATTATTTTCTTAAAAGAAAATAGAGTTTACGGTCAAAAACCCTTATTAGCTCAGATTTTACGTAAATAGTTTTATTTTTTGATCCAAAAATAGAATTAAGTTTCACATTTGAACCAGTGAATTATATTTTCCATAATTTTATTATAAAAAAAACTATAGTTTACGGCCAAAAACCCTTGTTAGCTCAGATTTTACGGAAATACTTTATTTTTCGATCTATAACTGAACTTTATTTTCACCTATGAGCCAATAAACTGTATTTTCCATAATTTTCTTAAAAAAAACTAGAGTTTACAGTAGAAAACCGTTTTAACTCAGATTTTCTGGAAATAGTTTTATTTTTCGATCAAATAATAGACTGAAGTTTCAGATTTGAACCAGAGAATTGTATTTTCCATAATTTTTTTACAAAAAACTAGAGTTTACGGCCAAAAACCCGTATTAGCTCAGATTTTACAGAAATAGTTTGTTACCTAGCTCATAAAAGCCAGAAATAGCAAACTAACCACCTCAAATTTTTGGTTTCAGACAACAGACGCCTATGTAACGCAAGAAACTTAGCTCTGAAAAGCCAGAAATAGCAAACAACCCACCTCAAATTGTAGGTTTCAGACAACACCCACCTATGAGACACTAAGAAACCTAGCTTTGTAAAGCCCAAATAGTATCCCAAACTATAGGTTTCAGACAATACAAATCTACAAAAGGCTATGAAACCTAGCTAAAAAAAAGTCAGAAATAGCAAACTAAACACCCCAAATTGTAGGTTTCAGATAACACACACCAATGAGAGACTAAGAAAACTAGCTCTGAAAAGCCCAAATAGCGTCCCAAACTATAGGTTTCAGACAAAACACACATACAAAAGGCTATGAAACCTAGCGCATAAAAGTCAAAAATAGCAAACTACCCACCCCAAATTGTAGGTTTTAGACAACACACACCTATGAGAGACTAAGAAACCTAGCTCTGAAAAGTCAGAAATGTCAAACTACCGACCTCAAATTGTAGGTTTCAGACAGCACACACCTATGAGAAACTAGGAAACCTAGCTCTGAAAAGCTCAAATAGCATCCCAAACTATAGGTTTTAGACAACACACAACTACAAAAGAAGAAATTTCTTCAAAGTCAATGCTATAAGAAAAGAAGTTCTGGATATTTTTTGTCAGTTTGTAGTTTCCACACTAAAATCAATATCAGTAACGATTCTATTTGAACTTTCTCCAAGTTTATCAAATTGATCTCTAAAGGGTTGATGATAAAAAAATAGTTTGGGGCAAGAAAAAAAACTAAAATAATGTCGTGAAATCATTTTCAACACTCAGAGAAGGGGGGCGCTGAGATTGAATCACAGAGAAATAAAAAATTTACTTTTTTTTTTAAATGTGACTCAAAGACGTTTTGTTCTTTTCAATGGCTTGAAATTGTATACAAACGAGTCAATCATTTGTTACAATTCCTTTGTTTGCTCAAAATTTGACAAAGCAACCATTGTTTGGTTAGTTTTACTTTGCATGATATTTCTAAAGCTAATTAAGATGAAGAAATGCCTTCAAAGTCAAGGCTATAAGAAAAAAGTTCTTGATATTTTTTGTCAGTTTGTAGTTTACGCACTAATATCAATATCAGTAACGATTCTATTTGAACTTTCTCCAAGTTGATCAAATTGGTTTTTGGCCGTAAACTCTAGTTTCTTGTAAGAAAATTATGGAAAATACAAAACACTAATATTCCAACTCTTGCATTTCAACGAAAGAAATTCAAAATGAACCTTGAAAAATCAAGAGAATGTAACTGTGACATGGTAAACCACGACAAAACACTACTGAAATATTCCAATTCTCGCATTTTACGAAGGAATTAAAATGAACTTTGAGAAATCAAGAGAATGTAACTGTGACAAGGTAAAGCACAACAAAACACTACTGAAATATTCCAACTCTTGCATTTCACGAAAGAAATTCAAAATGAACTATGAAAAATCAAGAGAATGTAACTCTTGCATTTCACGAAAGAAATTCAAAATGAACTTTGAAAATTCAAGAGAATGTAACTGTGACAAGGGAAAGCACAACAAAACACTACTGAAATATTCCAACTCCTGCATTTCAAAAAAAGAAATTCATAATGAAGTTTGAAAAATAAAAAGAATGTAACTCTGAAAATTTAAACCACGAATAAAAAATTCTTAAATAATCAGACTAATGCATTTCATGAAAGAAATTAAAATGAACTTTTAAACCTAAAGAGAATCCAACTTTTACAATGTAAACCATGACGAAACGCTACTGAAAAATTTCAACTCTTGCACTTCACGAGAGAAATTCAAAATGAACTTCAAAAAATCAAGAGAATGTAACTGTGACAAAGGTAAAGCACAACAAAACACTACTGAAATATTCCAACTCTTGCATTTCAAGAAAAGAAATCCAAAATGAACTTTGAAAAATCAAGAGAATGCAACTGTGACAAGGTAAAGCATAACAAGACACTACTGAAATATTCAAACTCCTGCATTTCAAGAAAAGAAATTCAAAATGAACTTTGAAAAATCAAGAGAATGTAACTGTGACAAGGGAAACCACGACAAAACACTACTGAAATATTCCAACTCTTGTATTTCGCAAAAGAAATTCAAAATGAACTTTGAAAATCAAAAGAATGTAACTGTGAAATGGTAAACCACGAAAAAACACTACTAAAATATTCCAACTCTTGCATTTCACGAAAGAAATTCAAAATGAACTTTGAAAACTTAAGAGAATGTAACTGTGACAATGTAAATCACAACAAAAAACCATAATGAAATATTACACCTCTTGCTTTTCAACAAAAGGAAATCCAAAATAAACATTGAAAAATCAAGAGAATGTAACTGTGACAAGGTAAACCACGACAAAACACTACTGAAATATTCCAACTCTTGAATTTGACGTAAGAAATTAAAAATGAACTGTTAAAAATAAATATTTTTTAACTGTTACAAGTTAAAAATATACAACCAAAGACCTAAATAGTAAAACTATTTAATTTCACTTAAGAAATCAAAAAATATAATCTAAAATTCATGAACATGTAACAGTTATATTGTATAGCACGACAAAAAACAACTGAAATATTTCAACTCTTGCATTTCAACGACAGAAACTCAAAATGAACTTTGAAACATCAAGAGAATGCAACTGTGACAAGGTAAAGCATAACAAGACACTTTTGAAATATTCCAACTCCTGCATTTCAACAAAAGAAATCCAAAATGAACTTTGAATAATCAAGAGAATGTAACTGTTACAAGGTAAGGCACGATAAAACACTATTTAAATAATTAAACTCTGCATCTTACTAAACAAAATCAAATTGAACATTAAAAAATAAAGAGCTTGTCAAAGAGACAAGGAAAACAAAGACGAAACACATCTAAAAAGCTTCACCTCTTTCATTACACTGATTGAAATTCAAAATAAACTTTGAAGAATTAAGATAATGTAACTGTGATAAGGTAAACCACGACAAAGCGCTACTGAAATATTCCAACTCTTGCATTTCAACGAAAGAAATCCAAAATGAACTTTGAAAAATCAAGAGAATGTAACTGTGACAATGTAAAGCACAACAAAACACTACTGAAATATTCCAACTCTTGCATTTCAACAAAAGACATCCAAAATGAACTTAGAAAAATCAAGAGAATGCAACTGTGACAAGGTAAACAAGGTAAACAAGACACTTCTGAAATATTCCAACTCCTGCATTTCAACAAAAGAAATCCAAAATGAACTTTGAGAAATCAAGAGAATGTATTGTGAGGAGGTAAACCACGACAAAACACTACTAAAATACTCCAAATGGGCAATTGCACGAAAGAAATTCAAAATTAGCTCTGTAAAATAAAGAGCATGCAACAGTGATAAGCTAATCCACGAAAATACACTACTAAAATATTCCAACTCTTGCATGTCACGAAAAAAATTCAAAATGAACTTTGAAAAATACAAAGAATGTAACTATGACAATGTAAATCTCGACAAAACACTACTGAAATATTCCAACTCTTACATTTCCACGAAAGAAATACAAAATGGACTTAAACAAATTAGGAAAATATAACAGTGACAAGTTAAAGCACAACGAAACACTACTGAAATGTTAAATATCTTGAATTTCGAAGATAGAAATTCAAAATGAACTTTGAATAATCAAGACAATGTAACTGTGACAAGATAAAGCACAACAAGACACTACTGAAATATTCCGACTCTTGCATTTCAACGAAAGAAATTCAAAATGAACTTTGATAAACTAAGAGAATGTAACTGTGACAAGGTAAACCACGACAGAACACTACTGAATTTAAATTTGCTTCATCTCATTCGTAGACATGTAAAAAAAAGTTTAAAAAAAATATATCATGTTAAAGAGAAAATCAAAAAGAAATGGGGAGGGGGGGGGCAAAAAGTTGGAGGGAAGAGGTGCCCAACGAGTTTGGGGGTAAGGGAACTTTGGGGAGTTAATGTCTCTCCTGGTTAGTGTCGTTGGTGCATATGATCCTTGATGTTTCGTACTCACATACACCCTACTACTTGATTTGCAAGGATTTCTAAGGTTTGTTCTGAATTTCATTATTGAACTTCTTTGCTTACCATATACATCCCTCTTAGTATCAACTTTTTAGTATACTAAAACGTTAGACCCTATTTTAAATTGACAACACTGTTCAAACATCACTTGTGTATTATACAGTACACAATCAACCCATCTCCCCCAAAAAATATTTTATTCAGAGATTTCATGTTAAAAAATTATCCAATCACAAAATAGAATCAATCACACTCCTATTATTCAAAACATTAATATTCCACCTCAAATAGCTCATTCTATCAAATTTTCAACTTGATATGTGTAGCCTACTGGCAGGAATCAATGCGGGAATCCTCGCTCGTAATTGCTAATCACCTTAACCCTTTTATTCATCGTCAAGTACATGCTCCAAAAATATTTTATTTAGAGATTTCATGTTAAAAAATTATCCTATCAATACCCACCAAACCAGAGAAAACCCATAAAACCAGACTATACCCACCAAACCAAATTATACCCACAAAACCAGACCATACCCACCAAACCACAGTATACCTACCAAACCAGATTATACCCACCAAACCAGGCTATACCCATCAAATCAGACTATATCCACCAGAAACCTGTTCCTATGGCCGTACGCAAATAGCATGGTCCTATGGCAGTACGCAAATAACATAGAGATTCCTAGGGCCGTACGCAAATAGCATGGTCCTATGGCCGTACGCAAATAGCATGGAGATTCCTAGTGCCGTACGTAAATTCCATATGTACTTACTACTATTACATAGGCTTCAAGCTCATATCTGCAAAAATCCACAACTATATCTGCAACGTATTTTTTTCCAGAAGAAACATATACGAATATAGAAGTTCGTTACGTAAATTAATTTGTAAATTACGTCAGAACCAAATTTAGAGACACCCATTTAGCAAAAGAAGAGTAAAATTTTTAAGCAAATTTTGTTTACTTATTCAATGATGGTGAGCCAAAATCAAAGCTGCATTAACTAAAAAACGATCAGAAATTAAATAAAAAAAAACAAGTTTTTTAAACTGAAAGTAAGGAGCGACATTAAAACTTAAAACGAACAGAAATTATTTCGTATATGAAAGGGGCTGTCCCCTCCTCAAAACTTCACTCTTTACACTAAAATTTAACTCTGTCTCACAACTTTATTTTTTAAAACAATTAAAAACTTTAGCGTAAAAAGCGAGGCGTTGAGGAGGGGACAGCCCCTTCCATATGCGGAATAATTTCTGTTCGTTTTAAGTTTTAATGTTGCTCCTTACTTTCAGTTTAAAAAACTTGTTTTTTTTTATTTAATTACTTAGCGAAAGGTTGGCAGAAAATTTGAACTAAATAAAAACAAATTTTGTAAATACAGATTGTCAAAAGAGCGTATCAGCCAGGGCTGTATCCAGCATTTTTGTTCGGGGGGGGGGGGGGGTTTACCCGATTTTTTTCCGTGGACTTTGTCTAACATCCTCGAGCAACATTACGTTAGCTCGAGACCGTTATTCCGCCCCTTGCGAACGAGGACGCGTCCACTTTTTTTTTTCTAGTAACGCAAAAACAAGTTAAGTATTTACATAGAGTTAAATACTACAAGCTATTTTTTTAAGCAAAAAGAAGCCAAATAGTAGGCTAGAAGTAGTCTATATACTATTTAGTTTTTTTTTAGCTAAAAGTAAGGGCGAATATCTATAAAATGAAATCCAGGCGACGATTTTTCTTCCCTTCAAAAAGGTCGATGACCTTGTCAGGGCAGATGTCAGCGTCCCTATGGACTGCAAGGAGGGCTAAGCCACTCAATCGTTCTTCTCCTGTTGAATTTCTCAGCCACGTTTTGAGCCTTCTGAGCGTTGAGAAACTTCTTTCCGGAGTAAAAGTGCTAACAGGTAACGTCGCAAGAACAGCCAGAAGAAGAAAAACATTTGGAAAAAAGCTAGTGTCGCATGCCTAGACACAGCACAAGTAGGCCTCTCTGATACCGGAACATTCTCCCACTTGATGCGTCATAGCTCAATTTCTTGCTTCAGACAGTCTGGATCAGGAAGAATAACGCCATACAATTTAACCAATGACTCCAGGTTTAATTCCTTCAAACTAACAAAAACAATTTTGGCAGGAGAAAGGACGCTGAGATTTTACAGCAGTTTTTGCCAATCTTTCTGGTGAAGCACAAATCGTTGTTTCAGCTCGGAAGTGAAGTGGTCCAGGAAAGGAATAAAGAGCGAGATTCTATATTGATTGAGAAGGTCTGGATCGTCTGCTTGCATACTCAGGCCACCTCTCGTCCTTGGACGAGTCATCTCCAGTCCTAAGTCTCTGGCTAAACGCTGAGCTTCGTCGAAAATAGACGTGAAAGCAGTAGCAGCATTCCCTCGCGTTTCCTTTGTTTTTGAAAGGACAGTTTACACGTGCCTGCATGCAGCTGCCAAATCACAGTCAACTGACTGAAGAGTCTTGCACAATGGAAGCGTAAGGCAGAAAAGCCCTTTGACCACATGGAGACACACAACAAATTGCGACTGGCTCATCGTGTCCAGCAACTGCGCCACTTTTGCAGAAGTTTCTGCATGTCCGTTCTCTTCAAGAGCTTCCAGGGATCGCAGGATTGGTCGGTACAGCTCAAGAAAACGCACGACTGAATCGTGGCGCTCCAACCATCTTGTTTCGCAGAGTCCGGTTAAAGTATGTTTCCTCGAATCCGGTAGTATTTCGTAATCTTCTCTTTTAAATTCTGTGTCCTGAGTGGGGGAAGTATGGTAAAAACTGCAGACTTGTGACAAGACACTGAAGAAATGCTTAAACGCCAGAATAGAGCATACAGAAGAGATGACCAAGTTGAGACTGTGCGCACCAGAATGGACGTAAAGCGCCATCAGATACTTTTCACGTATAGCAGCCTGGACACCCCTAAGATGCCCACTCATCGCTGCTTCATCGTCATATCCCTGACCAACCATCTTGTTCAGATTAAGACCAAGGCTTTCGAGAAATCGCAGGATTGATGAAGCCAGACCTTTCCCAGTCAAATCAGAAACTGGGGTAAAACCAATGAAGTCCTCATGCAGGTTACCTTTGAAAGTGTAGCGGATGCAAACAGACAGGTGCTCGGTATTCGAAGCGTCCGCCGTTTCATCGGCAAGCACCGGAAAGCGGGGACTTGTGTTTACTATTTCCACCGCTGAATAGACCGCTGAAGAAGCTCTCCGGATGCGGCGATAATACCAATCTGGATGATGGGAGAAAGATATGTGGCATTTCCGGCCACAGAAAGAAGGTGGTTCTTCAGAACATCGTCACCGTGTCTCGCCATCAGCCGCAGTAGTGCTCGGAAGTTGCCATCATTTTGAGAAGGTTCTGGATCCGAGACCGAAATGGGGCCGGAATCGTTGGTACCATGAAGGGCAAGTTGTTGCCGCCCACAAAATATCACCGTCTCAACAATTGGTCACAACTTCTGGCGATTTTCTTGAACCTACGCTTTCCTCGCCGCGTCCAGTTGGTGCACCATATTGTCCTGCCTTTTCTCGGAGACAGAAATGAGCTTTTCAGCCGATACGATGCAGTTTCTATGAAACTGTGCTTGTTGGTGAGCTGTGAAGCACTCTATAGCATCCTTCCAGTTCCTGAATGGTTTGGTGACTAGATTCCCCAAGCGCTGGTGGCAGCCGTTGCCAGCTGTCTCTGATGAGAACAGAACGCAAAATCTGCAAAAAGCAGCGTCCTCAGGCGGAGAGTAGGACAACCAACTGAAACGAGTGAGCCAAGTTAACTGAAACTTCAGCTTCCGTTTTTCGGATACTGGAAAAATGTAGGAGACATCTGGAGTCCAAGGGCTTTTCAGCGAACGAAGTTTAGAATTCGAATCGAGACTGGATGATTTGTTGACAAAACGACCGATGTCATTTGCAAACAACTACAAAGACTGGGTTGGTGCAAGTGCGTGTTGCGTCGTGGATGGTTCCAGTGTGCATGATTCAGAAGCTTCAACGATGGCTCCAGTGCCCATCAGATCCACAGGTGTAGATGAATGCTCCACAGACGTCCCGCTAATGCCAAGTCAGAAACATCCCTGGTCCGCTTGGGCGCGAAAAATGACGTAATGTCACACTTCCTCTTCATGTTGAAAATCGCTCTTCTCTTAGCCAAGTCCAAAATTGAACTGAACTTAACTGACAATCTTGCACTCTCTTATACCATACCTCGAGCGTCCATTAATCCTAATTTACTATGCAAGGTCAGGGGAACATGGGGTTACCTAATTGCGTAACCTGATCAGAACGCATATTATTAACCCTAATTTACTATGCAAGGTCAGGTGAACCTGGGGTTACCTAATTGCGTAAGCTGATCAGAGTGCATATTATTAACCCTAATTTACTATGCAAGGTCAGGTGAACATGGGGTTACCTACGGTTACCTAATTGCGTAAGCTGATCAGAACCGTTAACCCACAAAATGCAATAGGATTTAGTGTGGGAGCATATTTTTTTTTGGTAAGGTTTTGTCTTTACAGGTATTTTTTAGACTAATTTTCGACTCGGTCAAAAATTTTGGGGGGGGGGGCTCAAACCGGGTAACCCCGCCCCCCCCCCCCCAAAGGATACGGCCTTGGTATCAGAACTATCTTAGAAAAGCTTACTGTATAAAGCTGAAACTTCCACTGCATCAGGATAGAGATGTTCAACTCTCTGAGATGTAATATGTGCATACTACTACCGCTACTTATGCAAACTACCGCTACTAATGCAACTGCAACTACTGTTACTGCTACTGCTAAAGCAGCACTAATACTGATACATATTCCTACAACTAATACTACCGCTACTACTACCACTATTATACTAGTATTAGGAAAGCTAAGGGTACAAAGGTAAAAATGTAAGAGGATATTGAGGGGAAAGTTAAATCAAATCTGACCAAACAATATGCATTCAGGTTGTCAAAAAGTCATATCTCAGTAATGGCTTATGGCATTAAGTTAGAACTTTCAAGAAATTACTCAGGGGGGGACAATCAGCCGAAAAGGCAATACATGCACGGTACTACTAGTTCTACTACAACTACTAATAGCCCTACACCAGATGATGCTACCATTGCAATTAATGCAAAGGCCAAGAGGAACCTATTAAGATGAAAAATTCAGGAAATGGAGAGGGAGAAATTGAACTAAATTAAAAGAAACTATGTGCATGCAGATTGTCAAAAGGACACATAAGCGGTACCCCAAGAACATTGTGCGTAAGATATTTGCACACCATCAAAAGGACATATCCGCAGCATAATAGGTTTGATGGGGAGGAGTGTTCAACTGACCAAAAGGCAAAATGTGCGTACTACTCCTACTACTACCACTAGTGCTACTGCTATTAGTGCTACTACTAATCCAGCTACTACTACTAATCCTGCTACTGCTACTACTATTAATAGTACTCCTCATACAGCTACTATAGTAAATACTAATATTGAGAGAATAGTTGAAAAGAAATCGAAACATGCTGCGTGCATGCAGTTTGTCAAAAGTGCATATGAGCTTTATTTTAGATACAGCATGAAAATGTGAGGACGCTGTGAGGGTATTGAATTAACTAAAAGGAGACCAAAGTAAAGAGTAAAGAGAGCAGAATGTAATAATTACCTATTTCTTCTCTGGTGTAAGATAGGTAAATCGCATGGAAGGAGTTATCTTAAAAGCTTTGAAAAGAGCTCATTTTATTGAAAGTTAAAAGTTCTAAGGCCTATATTAGGAGTTAAAATTATTTGAGGGCAGTCAGCCCCTCTACCCATTCCCTTTATTCTGCAAATATATCTAAAACAAAATTTTAGACATGCATTTCGATAAATATAGTTAAAGGTCCAAAAACTATGTCTATGGTGATGTCACCCCCCCCCCCCAGGGCCCTTTAAGCAAAGGTTGTAAGTTAAGCATTTCGCCCATTATTTACACAAAGTATTTTTTGGGGGAAAGGGGGAATGATTGACCTATGGTGTTCAAAAAGGCAAAGGATATTCAAAGGAAAGTTTTAGAGAATATGAAGGTGAGTGTTGAACTAAATTAAATCGCATTATGTGCAACGTGGTTTTCAAAACGACACAATTCGGAAAAGAGTGAGGGTATTAAATTAAAACTTTCAAGGAATAATGAAAAGAATGATCAATTGACTGCAAGGGCAATATTTGCGCAGTACTGACACTATTTCTATATAATTTTCCTGCTTTCATAGCTTTAATAAATACATAATAATAACATTTTGATTACTAAATATAAGTATATGTATATTAAACTGACAATGCATACTCATTTGTATAGTTTTCAGTAAAGTGCAAATTTTGTTCTGGCCTTGGGAAGGTAAAGGGGATTTGATCCCTATTTATTTTGATTTCTGCTCGTTTTTAGTTTGAATCGGTTATTTGCTGTAATTTCTGTTCGTTTTGGGTTTCATTTATTTATCGATGCTGATTTGTGGCAGTTTCACGCTTGGTAGATTATTTGATTTTATTTTTGCTCATTTTTTGCTTAATGGAGTTCTTTACTTTTTTTTTTGAAAAACTTATTTTGTGGAAAAATTTTTTTTTAATTAATCTATGTTCGTTTGATATTAACATAGTCTTTTCATTCAAAAAGATAACAATACTTTAATTTTTTTTGTTTTTTTGAGACTTTATAGTTTTGTCTTCTATTTGTATGCTGGAGAAAAATTTTCAGCAATTCTTAACAACATACAACCTTTTAAAATCTGAACACAAAAAGTAGCGTTTAATTTAATTTCATACCTCCTATAGTTGACATTAAATGGAAAACTTGATACCAATCGCAAAAAAATCTGTTTAACTTCTTCAATAGCCTGGAAACAATTACGCTATTTTGATATGGTAAAATCTTAAGAGTAGAAGTAGCCCCGAAAGTATGAACATAATACCCTAAGTCGTTCTTGGGATTCAGCTGAGACGCTTTATTGGTAATTAGCACTAACACAGTGCATTTTGATTTAATCTTAAGGCAACATTTCATTTTAAAACATAATGGGCAAATGGGAGGGGATTAGTTGCCCTCCAATAACTTTCTACTATTAAAAAAGTCATCAGCCCTTTCTATTTTTAATCGGTTGATCCCCTTTTAAAATTCCTACGACAACTCCCTCGATACGAAGTGCCCTGGTCCAAACAACAACAACAAAAATAACACAGTATACCTACTTCGATCTTTACCATAAAAATGTCATGCCTTCCTATCACTTTAGACTATTAAAAAGGGAACTAGGCCTTTTGATTTCCGATCGAATTAGCTCTTTTTGAAACGAGAACTCTTTCTATAAACATCTTAAATGCTCCTAGGGCATAAATTACACCCCTTGCCTTAAGAGTTGTCAGGTTGGTTGTCATACTCTGAACCCTAATTTCCAAAACTTTGAACTAAGTTAAACAAAATGCCTGCCTCAAAAATTAAATTGGATGTGTGAAAGGTGGGCGTGAGAGGAGCGTTAGTCGCTCTCCAATCACTTTCAACTATTATAAATGGCACTAGCCCTTTCAATTTCCAATCAAATGAGCCCTTTTGAAGTTTCCAAAACAACACTTTTAATAAGAATCTTATATGCCCCCATGGCATAACTTACAGCCCTTGCACTGACGACTCTGAGGGGGTTATTATCCTAAAATACCGAATTTCCAGAACTTTCCACTAAGTTGAACAAAATGGATATTTCAAAATTTTTATTCGGCGTGTTTGTAAAAATTGTGGGCGTAAGAGGACCGTTAGTCGATCCAATTATTTTCAACTATTAAAAAGGCACCAGCTCTTTCAATTTTCTAATTGAATGAGCCCTTTTGAAGTTTCTATGACAACACTTTCAATAAAACCCTTATATGTCCCCAGGGCATAACTTACAGCTCTTGCCCTGAGGGATATGGTGGGGAGGGTTGTCATCCTTAAACACCTAATTTCCGAAACTTTCAACTACCTTGAATAGAAAGGCTATTTAAAAATTTGATTGGATTTGTTTTGAGGAATGGTGGGTGCGAGAGAGGGGTTAGTTGCCCTCGAATTACTCTCGACCATTAAAAAGAGCACTAGCACTTTGAAATTCA
The DNA here is from genome assembly GCF_049724085.1 of Artemia sp. Qi Xiang Cuo. Classification (NCBI taxonomy): domain Eukaryota; kingdom Metazoa; phylum Arthropoda; class Branchiopoda; order Anostraca; family Artemiidae; genus Artemia; species Artemia sp. Qi Xiang Cuo. Next base: position 8,049 of record NW_028300454.1, on the reverse strand, counting down.
AATCGAATAAACCCATTTTCAAGTTTTTAAGACAAATATTTCAATGAGAGCCTCATATATCCCGAGGGCATAACTTATAACCCTTGCCCTGAAGACTCTGGGGGAGTGTCCTAATCAAAGGTGTAATTTCCTGAATTTTGAGCTGCCTGGAACAAAATGGCAACTTAAATTTTTTTTATTAGATATGTTTGGTGAAATGGTGGGCGTGGAAGGGGTGTTAGTTGCTTTCCAATCACTGTCGACTATTAAAAAGGGCAATAGCATTTTCGATTTCCAATCGAATGAGCCCTTTTTGAAGTTTCTAAGACAACATGTTCATAAAAACCTTATATGTCCTCAGGGCATAACTTACAACCCTTGCCCTGAGAGCTCTGGGGGGTCGTCATCCTCAAAGACCTAATTTCCAGAGTCTAAAAGTACGTTGAATAAAATGGCTATCTCAAAATTTTGATTGGATGTGTTTAGGGTAAAGGTGGGCGTGAGAGGTGAAACGTTTACCCTGCAAGAAAATAACCCCTGGGCCCCTCCCCCATGGAAAATACATTCCCGCTAAAAAATTAGTCCTGAAAAATGCCCCCCACCAGACAACATCTCCCCCCTCCTCCCGTTACAGAAAACTCCCCCGCCAATAATGTTCGTATGTTTCCCAATAACAAATACTATCTGTAAGCAATGGATAAATTACAAAACTTAAAAAGACGCTTGAACTTTTATAATGGGGTTCTATGATTTTTTGTGCTTAGGGAGGGAGGCAGATACCTCAGAGGGTGCACTTTGATGCCAAAACATCCCAGTTCTCATTGAGCCATCAGAAAAATACAGAATTAGTTCTAACAGGAAGTTGAGTGGAGTGTCGAGGTAGTAATTGGTGTATAATCCCCAAGGCCATAACAAGGATTTGTTTTGGGGGTAGGACGTATTTCTTAGGGAGAGGGGGTACGAAAAGAACTTTAAAAAACGCATCAAAAAGGTGTTGAGCCATCAGATAAATACAGAATTAGTTCTAACAGGAGGACGAGCAGAGTGGGGAGGTAGAAATTGATGTATAATCCCCAAGGCAATAACCAGGACTTGTCTTGGGGGGAGGACATGTTTCTTAGGGAGAGGGGGTACAAAAGGAACTTTTAAAGAAATGTGGTACTTTAAAAGGAACTTTAAAATGTGAAAGTGATATATACTCCCTTTTCATTTCTGGGAATATTTCTGGTCTATGCTTTTATTATGAATATAATGAGTAAAATTAACCCCCCAAAATGAGCAGAAGAAGAAGTTAAGGATCAGTTAAAAACAAAGAGACAAAACTTTGCTACTGCGTCCAGGGTAACCGACGGAAGGAAAGATATAACAGTGAATGACAATGTTACCGCCTACGGGGGAGCCGACGATCTGACGACTTCAGACGAAGTTATGCGAACTCGGCAGACGATGACGATTCCCATTGAGGATGATAGCACTCTACCAGGAGAAACCCCTATTCTGACACAGAAAGCCCCGTTCTACCTGGGGACTTTGAATGTGCGAACTTTGACAAAGCCTGGGAAACTAGACCTAATTATCAAAGAGCTCGAGAGGTACAGAGGGGACGTTATTAGCCTCTCGGAAACTCACTTGCCTGGTTTAAGAGAACAACGATGCGGCGACATCATACTTTCACACTCTGGCAGACCTGATGGCAAACACCGACAAGTCGTTGGCTTTCTCCTAACATGCAAAGCGAAGCGCACAATCATAGCCACAAAGTTAGTCTCAGAACGCCTTATGATGATTCGGCTGCGAGCGAAATTACAAAACATCACCGCCATCCAAGTGTACGCCCCGACTCCTCAAGACCTGATGTAGAAGTTGACACCTTCTATCAACAACTTCAGTTTCTAACTGATGAAGTCCCAAAGAAAGATCTCCTCGTAGTAATGGGTGACTTCAATGCTATCATCGGAGAAGCTACACAACTTGACAGTGATGTCTTAGGCAAATTCAGTGTTGGGAGGCGAAACGCACGTGGTGAGCGTCTACTTGAGTTCTGCAGTGATAATGATCTCTTTGTTACGAACTCAATGTTCAAACATAGAAAGAGAAGAAAGGCAACTTGGATATCCACAGATGGAAAGACGACAAATCTGATTGATTATGTCCTCATCTCAAAACGGTGGAAGTAATATGTTACAAATATCACTGCCTTGCCTGGGGGAGACTTAGATTTAGATCCTGTCCTTGTAATGAGCAAATTGGCTAAACTCCGACTGAAAACCCTTCCTGTAAAGAAAAATAAGATCCCAAGACTCCGCACCAATAAACTGAAAGAACCCATCACACGCACCACATCTTAGATGCCCTAGTTGAGAAACTGAACACAGCACTCATAGATACAGCTAAGGAAATCTTAGGCCACAAACCTAAAACAGAGACCCCCTGTATCACTTATGATATTGTATATCTTTGTGACAAAAAGCGACAGGTTTGTAACAAGCAGGACCGAGAAAGTAGGGACATGTATAAGCGGATACAGCGGACGGTAAACAAAAAGATTCGGACAGCCCTCAGAGATTATATACGGGAGAAGTGCGAGTCCTGCGAGAAGGATTTCAAATCAGGAAACAACCACAGAATGTACAAAACAGTCAAAGAACTCTCCACGAAAAAGTCCACCATCGCTACTAGCGTCCTGGACAAGGGCGGTAAGCTCCTCAGTGACAGCGACACTATTAAAGACAGATGGAAAAGCCACTTTGAACATAAATTGAATGCGCTTCCTACCTGCAACCCTAATGTGCTGTCAGGATTTTCCAAGCTGGAATGTGACCCTAGCCCACCACCTTTACTTATTGAGGTAAAAGAGGCCATTCACAGTCTCAAGAACAATAAAGCCCCAGGCCCTGATGGTATCCCTGCGGAGCTGCTTGAAGTTGGGTCTCCTCTACTAAAGGACCTACTACATGAAGTGGCTGTCGCCGTGTGGTCAACAGGCCATTTCCCGAAAGAATGGGCGAAGGCAGTCATCGTACCGCTCCACAAGAAAGGCCCTAAAAACAACTGTGAGAATTACCGGCCCATAAGCCTTACAAGTCACCCAGCTAAAGTCATAACAAGGATCCTTCTAAACCGAATCAGAGCCATAACAGACCACATCATCAGCGACTATCAGGCTGGTTTTTATCCTGGACGGTCTACCACCGACCAGATCTTAGTAGTAAGGCAACTCGCAGAAAGGTACCTTGAATTTGGCAAAGAAATCCTCCAACTATTCATTGATTTTAAGCAGGCCTTTGATCTAGTATTGTGAAATGGCCTTTAGCATATGCTAGTCAACTATGGTACTCCTGAAAATATATTCAACATAGCCAAAAATATATACTACAATAACCGTAGCTGTGTTCAGACCCCAAAAGGCCAAACAGAAGAGTTTACTACAACTTCGGGCGTGCTACAAGGTTGCATACTTTCACCGCAACTTTTCAAGCTATTCTTACATGCCATACTGTCCCTGCTTGAGAACAATGTAGGAGGTACCGTTAACGGTACAAACATCGATACCCTAGCTTATGCCAATCTACAAATCTACAAACCCAAGCCTCCGAACTTAAAACAGCCGCAAATAGCTTTGGTATGTTCATAAATCCAAAGAAGACCAAAGCGATGCGCACCACAAAAGACCCAAACCCATCCACTGTCCATTTCGTAGTAAGTGGCGAAGAAGTCGAATCGGTGACCAAGTTCATGTACCTAGGGAGCTTAATATCATCAGACAACAACTGCTCCGACGACATAAAACGCAGACTTGCCCTAGGAAGTGCAAGCTTCAAGAGGCTACTCCCCCTCTTTAAAAATAAACACCTATCTATGCAACTGAAACTTCGACTTTTCGACTCTCAAATCATACCTGTTGCATTGTACGCCTGCGAAACGTGGACACTGAAAGTCGAAGATGAACGCAGAATTTCGGCTTTCGAGACAAAAAGCCTCCGACGCATTGCCGGAATCACATGCCAAGACAGAGTCTCGAACGAAGATCTTCGGAAGCAGCTGAAGCGGGAAACTACTATTCTCCAAAAAGTGCCCCTGCAGCAACTTAGGTGGCTGGGCCACATACAGCGAATGGAAAACTCGCGCCTGCCAAAAGTTGCCTTCGAAGCAAGGGTCCACGGTAGCCGCCCACCTGGAAACCCTAGGAAGAGATGGCGTGACATCTTCGGAGATGACCTCTTATGCCTTCTGAGACAAGCTGATGACCGGACTTTGTAAAGGAAACTGATACAGGAACGTGTGAAGGAGATGGCCCCAACGCGACCCTTGAGGACGTCTGGGACATAAGTTCAGTAGTGAAATAAAACAAAATAAGATGAAAATATAAGAGTTCATAAAAAACTGGGCTATATATTTGCATACTAGGTGGGGGAGGGGGGTAAAGCATAGCATATATTAAATACATAGGTACTTTTCAATTAGCTGGTACCCACGTGATAACACGAAGATCAGATAGGATAAAAACCTGTTAGTCTGCAACACGCGAAACAGATACCCGTTACTAAACAGGGGTACTAAAATAAAACAAAATAGGATCAAAATAAAATGGTTTATGAACAAAGTTATAAGATTACAAATTACAATTATGCGCCCAGAACGCTGTAATGTCGTGGCTTCGGTTTTTTGGCAAATCCCAAATTGTAATTAACATCCTTGTTCATTCACTCACTTATCAGTTATCTTTGCAGACAAACAGGTTTATATCTGATCTTCGTATTATCGCGTGGGTACCCGCTAATTGGAAAGTACCAATGCGTAACCTAGCCTAACCTAGCTACCTTTTAGTCCTGTTTACCTTTTAATCTGTCACTTGTCTCTTGTCTCGCACTAAGCTGAAAGAAACTAACGAAGAAACACAGAGTTTTACACAGGGTAAACTTGAGTGAGTGGCGTATAATATATAAGTACCAAAATTCCTTCCCCTTACGGAAATTAAAAAAACAAAACTTGAATAAAATTCTCAAAATTGCAAAGTCTTATTTTCCACAGGGGTATTTTCCGGTGGGCATTTTCCCCGGGGGATGGGGGTAAACACTTAGAACCATTTTATTACTTATTCTCTTGTCGTGCACTTCCTTTCAAAATTATCGACAACTTTCTGCCATTTCAAGACAGTATTTGATATTTACTCCAAGCTTGTCCTTTGCCCTCTGATTTGACAAATGTCAATCCCCTGTATAATTACCTCTGAAGGTGTAGGTTTTTTATTATTATTAAATTTAAAAAAAACAAGTTTTTTAACTGAAAGTGAGGAACGTTTTTAACTGAAGTGAGGATGTTAAAACTTGAAACGAACAGAAATTATACCGTATATGAAAGGGGCTGTCCCCTCCTCAACCTCTCGCTACTATTCGAGTTTTGGGGCTGTGATGTTGTCATCTGGAAGGCTGTCCCAATGAAACAGCTACATTGGCTTTAAGCCATCCCAACAGAACCCCCTAAAATGTAAAATTTAGTAGCCAAAGAGAAAATTTGAGAAATAAACAATGACAAAATATATTTTTTTAAATAACGGATCAATATTCTAAATATAGACAGAATATATGGTTTAGAATGTCATATTTTATTTATTATTACGTTTTTGCAGCAGCTAAATTCTCTTTTCATGCTCCATGGGGTTGAGTTAACATTGCAGGTTAAGATGAAGGCTAACACAAAAGGTGAAGGGTTAATACCAACCCCGAAGGAAAAATTATGACACATTTATATTTTAGCAACAAGAGAGATATTTCAAAAGTTTGATTTAATATGATATCGGTTAGAAAAGGGTCAAATAGCAAAAAAAAAAACAAGAGGAAGGCTGTTTGTACCTCTAGAACCTTTCGGCTTGTAAAATGGACACTAGAATCTGTTATATACAGAAATCATTCTTTGTAATCCAAAGACATTGGAAGTGAATTATTTTAGTTAGATGAAGCTTTAACCTAACGTCGGAAACAAATTTTTGCAATAAGAAAGGAGGTATCACCCCGCAATCCTCTTATTCAGACTAAGTCTAAATAGTGGGAGAAGAGAGGCTAATTCCTAGAGGCTCTTTATTCTCCTGCCTTTATTCATCTGAGGACTAATGAAGATTATACAATTTGGGCAAAGGAATGCACTTTAATAGACATCTGCCAACCATCTCTTACTTGTGCAATGACCAACCACACTTTCTATATGTTTTTTTTTCGCAAAAATATTTTTCTTTGTTCTTTTTATTTGTCTTAGTTTCTCTTTGGATGCTCTATATTTTATTTGGAGAAAAATTCCGCAAGAAGATTTGGGGAGCTTAGAGGGGGCTTCTGTGGGGAAACTTTTCCATATATATATATATATATATATATATATATATATATATATATATATATATATATATATATATATATATATATATATATATATATATATATATATATATATATATATATATATATATATATATATATATATATATATATATATATATATATATATATATATATATATATATATATATATATATATATATATATATATATATATATATATATATATATATATATATATATATATATATATATATATATATATATATATATATATATATATATATATATATATATATATATATATATATATATATATATATATATATATATATATATATATATATATCTGTATATATAGTTTTTTTTATAAAATTTAGATTTTATAAAGATTTTATAAAATCTTAAAAAGAAAAAAAATATTATATAAATTTAGGAAATAGTTAAATTTAGTTCTTCTTTAGGAACATACAACTACTTGGTATGTCTTGGTATGGCTTGGATGCGCAGTTGCTGCTGGAGTTGCTGCTGGTGCTGGTGTATTCATTCTATTATGGTGGAGAAAACACCATACTGAAGCTGATCATTAGTGCGTACATCTTTTCTTCTTGTATTGTTCTGATTTACTCATGATTGCATTTCCCCTTTAGATATCCAGTGTTGTCTTTATTTAGAATATTGTCTAAAGTATATCCTAAGAGGAAGAATCCAAGGCAGAAAGCAGTGACCTTCTCCCTACAGAATTTCAAGAAAGCAATTTAGCCAAAAAAATCAATTAATACGCAAACTTTCTTTAATTATTCATGTTCAGTGAGCCAAGATTAAAGCTGCATGAATTGAAAAACGTTCAGATATTTAAATAAAAAAGATCCCCTGTATGAAAGGGGATGCCCCCTTCTCAACGCCTTACTCCTTACGCTAAATTTTGACTCTTTCTCACAAATCAATTTTCTAGAACAATAAAACACTTTATATATTTGTATATTCATAATACGTATATTAGGGATTTCACCCCTTAGTCGAAATCTCGCTCTTTACGCTATAGCTCAAATTTCGTTCCAATTCTTTAAGAATAACCCCTAAATCACAAGGGCCGTTAATTCGAATAAATAGATCTGATAAAAGTAAAAAAACTTTAGCGTAAAGAGCGAGGTAATGACTAGGGAGTGAACTCAGTAATATATGTATTAATTTCGGTTCGTTTTAGGTTTTGATGTTGCTCGTTACTTCCAGTTGATTTTTGTTTTAATTTCTGATCCTTTTTAAATAATACTGGGAATTCAAGCACCTCCTTCATAGCAATGTCCTTTCCCCATGAAAACTTCCTCCGTGGAAAGATCCTTCCCTCTAGCTCCCAACCCCTACCAACTACTAGAAAAAATCTCCCCTGAAAACTTCTGTATACTTCCAAATAACCAATTCTATATGTAAACATTGAGCAAAGTTCATAGCCTGTAGAACTTCTCCCCAGGACTGTGGGGGTTAAGTCATCCTCAAAGACATAGTTATTGTATTTTTTGACCATGCTGAACAAAAAGGCTGTTTCGAAATTTGATCGGGTGACTTTGGGAGAAAAATTAGCGTGGGAGGGGGCCTAGTTGGCCTCCATTTTTTGGGTCACTTAAAAAGGGCAATAGAACTTTTAATTTCAGTTCGAACGAGCCCTCCTACAATATTCTAAGACCACTGGGTCGATACGATCACCCCTAGCAAAAAAAAAACGCAGATAAATACGCATCCG
>NW_028300453.1:48978-66566 GCF_049724085.1 Artemia sp. Qi Xiang Cuo | reverse complement strand
CACACACACACACACACACACACACACACACACACACACACACACACACACACACACACACACACACACACACACACACACACACACACACACACACACACACACACACACACACACACACACACACACACACACACACACACACACACACACACACACACACACACACACACACACACACACACACACACACACACACACACACACACACACACACACACACACACACACACACACACACACACACACACACACACACACACACACACACACACACACACACACACACACACACACACACACACACACACACACACACACACACACACACACACACACACACACACACACACACACACACACACACACACACACACACACACACACACACACACACACACACACACACACACACACACACACACACACACACACACACACACACACACACACACACACACACACACACACACACACACACACACACACACACACACACACACACACACACACACACACACACACACACACACACACACACACACACACACACACACACACACACACACACACACACACACACACACACACACACACACACACACACACACACACACACACACACACACACACACACACACACACACACACACACACACACACACACACACACACACACACACACACACACACACACACACACACACACACACACACACACACACACACACACACACACACACACACACACACACACACACACACACACACACACACACACACACACACACACACACACACACACACACACACACACACACACACACACACACACACACACACACACACACACACACACACACACACACACACACACACACACACACACACACACACACACACACACACACACACACACACACACACACACACACACACACACACACACACACACACACACACACACACACACACACACACACACACACACACACACACACACACACACACACACACACACACACACACACACACACACACACACACACACACACACACACACACACACACACACACACACACACACACACACACACACACACACACACACACACACACACACACACACACACACACACACACACACACACACACACACACACACACACACACACACACACACACACACACACACACACACACACACACACACACACACACACACACACACACACACACACACACACACACACACACACACACACACACACACACACACACACACACACACACACACACACACACACACACACACACACACACACACACACACACACACACACACACACACACACACACACACACACACACACACACACACACACACACACACACACACACACACACACACACACACACACACACACACACACACACACACACACACACACACACACACACACACACACACACACACACACACACACACACACACACACACACACACACACACACACACACACACACACACACACACACACACACACACACACACACACACACACACACACACACACACACACACACACACACACACACACACACACACACACACACACACACACACACACACACACACACACACACACACACACACACACACACACACACACACACACACACACACACACATAGACAAAAATACACACAGACACACACAGACACACACACACATACACACGCACGCACCCCCCCACATACACACCCCCACACACACACCCACACACCCGCACACACCCACAGACACACACACACAAAAAGACACACCCACACACACACACATCCCCTCCCACACCCACACGCACCCACACACACAGACACACCAACACACGCAGAGACGATACACACACACACAGAGACGATACACACACACGCAGAGACGACACACACACAGAAACAACACACACAGAGAGGCAACGCACACAGAGAGATGAAAAACACACACACACTAAACAATCATTAACACAACACACACACAGAGACGAACCACAAACGTAGGACCGACACATTCACAGGGCTCACACACATACAGAGACGACATACAAATATAGGGATAATCCACCCACAGAAAGGACACACCCACAATGACTACGTACAGATAGAGACGGCAAACGCACAGAGACGACAAACACACAGAGACGACACACACACAGAGACGACACACAAACACAAAGACGACTTACACACAGAGATGACACACACATAGAGACGACTCATGAACAGAGACGACAAACACACAGAGACGACACACAGAGAGACGACAGATACAGATATACGACACACACAGAGAGACGACAAACACACAGAGACGACACAAACAGAGAGACAAGAAACACGCACAAAGACGAAACACGCACGGAGACGACACACACACAGATATGAAACACACATAGAGACGACACACGCAAAGAGACGACACACACACAAAGACAACAAACACAGAGACAACACACACAGAGAGACAACATACACACAGAGACGACACACACATAGCGACGACACACGCACAGAGACGACAAACACACAGAGACGACACATGCAAAGAGAGAAGACACACTCACAGAGACGACAGACACACACAAAAATACTACACACACACAGATACGACACACACAGAGAGACGACACACGCACAGAGACAAAACACACACAGAGACAACACACACACACAGACGTCACACACACAGAGACGACACACACATAGAGACGACTCATGAACAGAGACGACACACACACAGAGACAACACAAACACAGAGACGACACACACACAGATACAAAACACACATAGCAACGCCACACGCACAGAGACGATACACACACACAGAGACTACACACACACAAAGACGATACACGCACACAGATACGACAAACACATAGAGACGACACACGCACAGAGACAACACACACACAAAGACGACACACACAGAAAGACGACACACACACAGAGACGACACACACACAAAGATGACACACACACACAAAGACGACAAACACACAGAGACAACACACACAGAGACTACACACACACAAAGAGACGACAGACATACAGATACGACACACACATAGAGACGACACACGCACAGGGACAACACACACACATAGGGACGACAAACACACAGAGAGGACACACACGAATTGACGACTTACAGATAGAGACGACACACGCACAGAGACAACACACACACAGAGACGACACACAGAGAGAAGACACACACACAGAGACAACACACGCACAAAGACGACACACACACAGAGAGAAGACACACGCACAGAGACGACACACACACAGAAACGACAAACACACAGATACGAAACACACATAGAGACGACACACGCACAGAGACGACACACACAAAGACAACAAGCACAGAGACAACACACACACACAGACAACACACACACAGAGACTACACACACAAAGCGACGACACACACAGAGAGAGAAGACACACGCTCAGAGACCACAAACACACAGAGAGAAAAGTCACACGCACAGAGGCGACACATACAAAGACAGACGACACACACAAATAGGGACCACACACACACAGAGATGACACACACACAGAGACGACTCACACATAGAGGCGACACACGCACAGAGAAGACACCCACACACAAAGACAACAAGCACAGAGACAAATACGCACAGAGACAAAACACACAAAGAGACGACACACACACACAGACGACACACAAACAGAGATGACACACATACAGAGATGACACACACATAGAGACAACACAAACACAGAGACGACACACACACAGATACGAAACACACATAGAGACGACACACTCAGAGAGACGACACACACACAGAGACTACACACACACAGAGAGACGACACACACACACACACACACAGATGACAAACACATAGAGACAACACACGCACACAGACGACACACACACACACAAATACGACACACACAGAAAGACGACACAAACACAGAGACGATAAACATACAAAGACAACACACACAGAGACGACGACACACACAGAGACAACACACACAGAGGTGACACACACAGAGACGACACACACAGAGACGACACACACACAGAGACGACAAAAACACAGATACGAGACACACATAAACACGACACACGCACATACACAGGCAACACAAGCACAGGGGCGACAAAAACATAGAGACGACACACGCATAGATACGACAAAGACGCAGAGACGACACACACAAAGAGACGACAAACACAGAGAGACGAGACAAACACACAGAAACGACAAACACACATAGAGACGACACATACACAAAGAGACGACACACACACAGATACGAAACACACATAGAGACGACACATGCATAAAGACAGCACACACACAGAGACGACACCCACACAGAGACGACACACACAAAGAGACGACACCCGCACAGGGATTACACTCACAAAGAGACGACAAACACATAGGGACGACACACGCACAGAGACGACAAACCCACAGAGACGAAAAACAGACAGAGACGACACACAAACAGAAATGACAAACACACATAGGGACGACAAACACACAGAGAGGACACACACAAAGTGACGACTTACAGATAGAGACGGCACACGCACAGAGACGACACACACACAGAGACGACACACACACATAGGGACGACACACCCACAGAGACGACACACACAAAGTGATGACTTACACATAGAGACGACACACGCACAGATACGACACACACACAGACATCAAACACACAGAGACGACAAACACACAGAGACGACACACGCAAAGATACGACACACACACAGAGACGACACACAGAGAGAGAGAAGACACACGCACAGAGACGAAACACGCACAGAGACGAGACACACACAGATACGAAACACACATAGAGACGACACACGCACAGAGACGACACACACACAAAGACAACACACACAGAGACAAGACACACACAGAGACAATAAACACCCAGAGACGACACAAACATAGCGACGACACACGCACTGAGACGAAACACACACAGAGCCGACACACACAAAGAGAGAAGACACACTCACAGAGACTACACACACAAAGACAGACCACACACACACAGAAATAAGACACACAAACACAGACGACACACACACAGAGACGACACACACAGAGAGAAGACAGAGGCACAGAGAAAGCACACACACAGAGACGACACACACACACAAACAGACGTCACACATACAGAGATGACACACAGAAAGAGACGACTCATGAACAGAAACGACAGACGCACAGAGACAACACACATACAGAGAAGACACACACACAGAGACGACAAACACACAGCGACGACACACGCAGAGAGACGACACACACACAGAGACTACACACACACAGAGACTACACACGCACACAGAGACGACACACATACAGAGACGACACACACAGAGACGACACACACACAAAGAGATGACAGACATACAGATACGAGACACACAGAGAGACGAAACACGCACAAAGACGACACACACAAACATAGGGACGACAAACCCACAGAAACGACACACACGAAGTGACGACTTACACACAGAGACGACACACGCACAGAGACGACAAACACACAGAGACGAAACACCCAGAGAGACGACTAACACACAGAGACGACACATGTACAGAGATGACACAAAGAGAGAGAAAAAAAACACACAGAGAGACGACAAACGCACAGAGATGACACACGCACAGACACGAAATACTCACAGATGTGACAAAAACACATACACGAAACACACACAGAGACGACACACACATATAGACAACAAGCACAGAGACAAGACACACGCAGAGACTACACACACATAGCGACGACACACGCACAGAGAAGACACACACACAGACACAATACACACACAGAGAGAAGACACACGCACAGAGACGACACACACACACACAGACGACACACACAAAGAGAGAAGACACACACACACAGAGACGACACACACACAGATACGAAACACACATAGAGACGACACACGCACAGAGACAAAACACACACATAGACGAAAAACACAAAGATACGACAAACACAGAGAGATGACACACACATAGAGACGACACATTAAACAACAACACAAACATAGAGACAACACACATACAGAGAAGACACACACACAGATACGAAACACACATAGCGACGCCACACACAAAGAGACGACACACACACACACACGACACACACACAGAGATGACACACACATAGAGCCGACACAATAAGAGAAACGACAGACGCATAGATACGACCTAAATAAAGAGATAACACACACACAGATACAAAACACACCTAGCGACTAGAAACGCACAGATTCGACACACACACAGAAGCGACACACAGACACAGACGACACACACACACAGAGACGACACACTCAAAAAGACGCCGCACGCACAAAGTTGACATAAACACAAAAACTACATACACAGAAAAACGACACAAACACAGACACCACATACACACAAAGACGACATACACACAGAGACGACACACACACAGAGACAACACAAACAGAGACGACACACACACAACGAGATGACAGACACACAGATACGAGACACACATAGAGACGACACACGCACAAAGACGACACACACAAACATAGGGACGACAAACACACAGAGACGACACACACAAAGTGACGACTTATACATATAGACGACATACACACAGAGACGACAAACACACAGAGACGACACACTCACAGAGACGACACATTTAAAGAGACGACACACACACAGAGACGACAAACACACACAGAGAGAAGACACAAGCACAGAGATGACAAACGAACAGAGACGAAATACACACCGATACGAAAGAAACAGATAGAACACAAACACCCAGAGGAGACAAATACATATAGACACCACACACACATAAGCGTCAAACGAACAGTCGACACGAACATAACAACGGCACACGCACTGATACGACATACACACAGATATGAAACAAATACACAGAGAAGACACACTCACAGAGACGACAAAAACACACAGAGGCGACAAACACAAACAGAGAAGACACACACACACAGATACGAAACACACACACATATCAAACACACAGAGAGACGACACACGCAGAGAGACCACACACACACAGAGATAAAAAACGCAGACAGACGTCACACACACAGAGACTACACACACATAGAGACGACTCATGAACAACGACACACGCATAGAGACAACACACACACACAGACGACAAACATACAGATACAACAAACACTTAGAGACGCCACACGCACAGAGACGCAACACACACACAAAGAGACGACACACACACACAGATACGAAAAACACATAGAGACGCCACACGCACAGAGACGACACACACACAGAGACTACACACACACACAAAGTTACGACACACACACAGAGACGACAAACACATAGAGACGACACACGCACAGAGACGACACACACACACACACAAAGACGACAAACACAGAAAAACGACACACACAGAGAGACGAGGCACACACAAAGCCTACACACACACAGAGAGACGACAAACACACACAGAAGAAACACACAGAAACGAAACACACAGAGACGACACAAACAGAGATGACAGACACACAGAGACGAGACACACATAGAGACGACACACGCACAGAGACGACACACACACACAGACGACACACAGACACAGATGACAAAAACACAGAGACGAAACACACAGAGACGACACATACACACAGACCATACACACACAGAGACAACACACACAGAGAGACGAGACACACACACAGAAACGACACACACACACACAGACGAAACACACACAAAGAGACGACACACACACAGATACGAAACACACATAGAGACGACACATGCATAGATACAGCACACATACAAGGATGACACCCACACAGAGACGACACACACAAAGTGATGACTTACACATAGAGACGACACACGCACAGAGACGACAAACACACAGATACAAGAAAAATACAAAGACAAAATACAAAGACAGACCACACAAACACAGAGACAACAAACAAACAGAGACGACACACACACAGATACGACACACACAAAGACACGACACACTCACATGGACGAAAAACACACAGACACGACATACACCCAGAGAGATGACACACACATAGAGACAACACAGACACAGAGACGACACACACACAGAGACGAAACACACACAGAGACGACACATACACCGGGGCGACACACACACACAGAGACGACAAACAAACAGAGAAGACACAAAAACAGAGACGACACACCCAAAGAGACGAAACACGCAAAGAGACGACAGACGCACAGAGACGACACACACACAGAGCCGACTCACACACAGAGATGACAAATACAAAGAGACGACAGAAACACAGGGACGACACAAGCGCAGAGACGAAACATACACAGAGACGACAAACACATACAGACACAAAATAAACACAGAGACAACACAAACACTAAGTCGAAATACACATACCTACTACACACACACAAAGACGACACATACACTGGGACGACACACACACACAGAGAGACGACAAACATACAGAGAAGACACAAAAACAGAGACGACAAACACACAGAGACGACACACACACAGATACAACACCCACATAGAGACGACACACACATAGAGACAACACATACACAAAGACGGCGCACATATGGAGGCAACACGGACACAGAGACGACATACACACTGAGATAACTTGTAAAGTAAAACGAATCATCTGTTATGATCACATAGCTACAACAATATTCAAGGTTATCATAGAATGCAGTTGACCTGCTAAGACACAAACTCATAGTGAGAGACAGTCAAAAAGTTAGGTTATTTTAGATTCACTTAGGTGAGGTTAGGTTAGGTGAGAGACAGGCAAAATTTAGGTGTTTGGTTAGGTTAGGTTAGGTTAGATTAAGTTAGGCTAGATTAGGTTAAGTTGGGTTAGGTTAGCCTACGTACCAGCGCGTACGTAGGTCAACCTCACCTAACCTAACTTAATCTAACCTAACCTAACCATACACCTAACTTTTGCCTGTCTCTCACCTAACCTAACCCTAACCTAAGTGAGCCTAAAATAACCTAACTTTTTGCCTGTCTCTCACTATGAACACTCATAGTGAGAGACAGGCAGTGAGAGACAGGCAGATTCTGAGCAGGTGTGTATCTGTGTCTGTTTCGTCTCTGTGGGTGTGTCGTCTCTGTTTTTGTGTCTTCTCTGTGTGTTTGTCGTCTGTGTGTGTGTGTGTCACCTCGGTGTCTCTGTTATCTCTTTGTCTTTGTTACCTCTGTGTTTGTTTTGTCTTTATTTCTATTTCGTCTCTGTGTTTGTGTCGTCTCTGTTTGTGTATGTCGTTTCTGTGTGTTTGTCCTCTCTGTGTGTGAGTCGTCTCTATGTGTCTGTCGTCTCTATGCGTGTGTCCTCTCTGTGTGTGAGTCGGCTCTGTGTGTGTCTCGTCTCTTTGTGTGTTTCTTATCTGTGTGTGTTTCGTCTCATTGTGTGTGTTGTCTCTGTGTGTTTGTCGTCTCTGTGTTTTTGTCGTCCCTCTGTGTGTGTCGACTCTGTGCGTGTGCCGTCTCTATGTGTAAGTCATCACTGTGTGTGTGTGGTTTCTCTTGTTTTGTCATGTGTGTTTGTGCGTTGTCTCTGTGTGTGTGTCGTCTCTATGTCGGTGTAATCTCTGCGGAGGTGTTGTTTCTCTGCATGTGTCGACTCTGTGTGTGTATCGTCTCTGTGTGTGTGTCGTCTCTGTGTGTGTGTGTCGTCTCTCTGTGTGTTTGTCGCTTCTGTGTGTGTGTCTCGTCTCTCTGTGTGTGTTGTCTCTGTGTGTGTATCGTCTCTGTGAGTGTGTCGTCTCTATGTGTGTTTCGTCTCTGTGTTTGTGTCATCTCTGTGTGTGTCGTCTCTGTGTGTTTTGTCTCTGTGTGTGTGTCGTCTCTGTGTGTGTGTCGGATTTGTTTGTTTATCGTCTCTGTGTGTGTGTCGTCTTTCTGTGTGTGTCTTCTTTGTGTGTGTTTGTGTCGTCTCTGTGAGTGTGTGGTCTCTATGTGTGTGTCTTCTGTGTGTGTGTGTGTTTCGTCTCTCTGTGTGTGTGTAGTTTGTGTTTGTGCGTCGTCTCTGTGCGTGTGTCGTCTCTAAGTGTGTTTCGTATCTCTGTGTGCGTCGTCTCTGTTTGTGTGTCGTCTCTGTTCATGAGTCGTCTCTATGTGTGCGTACTCTCTGTGTGTGTGTAGTCACTGTGTGTGTGTTTCGTCTCTGTGTGTGTTTTGTTCCTATCGGTATGTGTCGTCTCTATGTGTGTGTCGTATGTGTGTGTGTGTCGTCTCTCTGTGTGTGTGTTCTCTCTTTGTGTGTGTCGGGTGTGTGTGTGTGTGTCGTCTCTGTGGGTGTGTCTTCTCTCTGTGTGTGTGTTGTCTCTGTGTGTGTGTCGTCTCTGTGCGTGTTTCATCGCTATGTGTGTGTCGTCTCTTTGTGTGTGTTGTCTCTGTGTGTGTGTTGTGTCTCTGCTTGTTGTCTGTGTGTGTGTGTCGTCTCTGTGCGTGTGTCGTCTCTATGTGTGTTTCGTCTCTGTTTTTTTGTCGTCTCTGTGGGTTTGTCGTCTCTGTGTGTGTGTAGTCTCTTTGTGTGCCGTTTATTTGTTTGTGTCGTCACTGTGCGTGTGTCGTCTCTATGTGTAAGTCTTCACTTTGTGCGTGTCGTCCCTGTGCGTGTGTCGTCCCTATGTGTGTGTGTCGTCTCTGTGTGTGTGTCGTTTGTTTGGTTTTATCGTCTCTGTGCGTGTGTCGTCTCTGTGGGAGTGTCGTCTCTGTGTGTGTCGTCTGTGTGTGTTTGTCTTTTCTGTGTTTGTGTCGTCTCTATGTATAAGTCGTCACTTCTTATGTCTCATTTCTGTGTGTGTATCGTCTCTATGTTCGTGTGTTGTCCCTGTGCGTGTGTTATTACTCTTTGTGTGTCGTCTCTGTGTGTGTATCGTCTCTTTGTGTGTGTGTTGTCTCTTCGTTTGTCGTCTCTGTGTGTGTTGTCTCTTTGTGATTGTCGTCTCTCTCTCTGCTTGTATGTCATCTCTGTGTGTTTATTGTCCTTGTGTGTGTGTCGTCTTTCTGTGTGTGTCATTTTTCTGCGTGTTTTGTCTCTGTGTGTGTGTCTTCTCTGTGTGTGTGTCGTCTCTGTGTCTGTGTGTCGTCTCTGTGTGTGTGTAGTCTATGTGTGTGTGTGTCGTCTCTGTGCGTGTGTCGTTGCTATGTATGTTTCGTATCTGTGTGTGTGTCGTCTCTGTGTGTGTGATGTCTCGCTGCGTGTGTCGTCTCTGTTCATGAGTCGTCCCTATGTGTGTGTCGTCTCTGTGTTTGTGTCGTCTGTGTGTCGTCTCTGTGTGTGTTTCGTCTCTGTGCGTGTGTCGTCTCTCTGTGTGTTTCGTCTCTTTTTGTGTTTCGTCTCTGTGCGTGTGTGTTCTCTGTTTGTGTGTTTCGTCTCTGTGTGTGTGTGTGTCGTCTCTGTATTTTTTGGTGCTCTCTGTGTGTGTGTCGTTTCTGTGTGTGTGTCGTCTCCATTCGCTTTTCGTCGCTATGTTTGTGTGTCGTCTGTCTGTGTATAATTTCTCTGTTTGTGTTGTCTCTGTGTTTGTTGTCTTTGTGTGTGTGTCGTCTCTGTGTGTGCTTCGTCTCTATGTGTCTTTCGTATATGTTCGTGTGTCGTGTCTATGAGTGTGTAGTTTCTATGTGTGTGTCTTCTCTGTGTGTATGTTTTCTCTGTTTGTGTTGTCTCTGTGTGTGTTGTCTTTGTGTGTGTGTCGTCTCTGTGTGTGTGTCGTCTCTATGTGTGTTTCGTATGTGTGTGTGTTTTGTTTCTGTGTGTGTGTCGTCTCTGTGTGTATGTGTCTTCTCTCTGTGTGTGTGTGTCGTTTTTTTGTGTGTTGTGTGTGTGTGTGTCGTCTCTGTGTGTGTGTCGTCTCATTGCGTGTGTCGTCTCTGTGTGTGTGTTTTCTCTGTTTGTGTTGTCTCTGTGTTTGTTGTCTTTGTGTGTGTGCCGTCTCTGTGTGTGTGTCGTCCTTGTGTGTGTGTCTTCTCTGTGCGTGCGTCGTCTCTGTGTGTGTGTCGTCCCTCTGTGTATCGTCTCTGTGTGTTTGTCGTCTCTGTGCGTGTGTCGTCTGTATGTGTAAGTCTTCACTTTGTGCGTGTCGTCCCTATGCGTGTGTCGTCCCTATGTGTGTGTGTCGTCTCTCTGCGTGTGTCGTCTCTTTGTGTTTGTCTTCTCTCTGTGTGTGTTGTCTCTGGTGTGTATCGTCTCTGTGCGTGTCTCGTCTCTGTGTGTGTGTCGTCTGTCTGTGTGTGTAATCTCTGTGTGTTTGTGTCGTTTGTGTGTGTGTGTGTGTTTGTGTGTGTGTGTTTGTTTGTTTGTTTGTTTGTTTGTATTTGTATGTGTGTGTTTCTGTCTATGTCTGTGTGTGTTTGTGTGTGTGTTTGTGTGTGTGTGAGTGTATGTTGTTGTGTTTCTGTGTGTGTGTTTGTGTGAGTGTGTGTTTGTGAGTTTGTGTTTGTGAGTGTATGTGTGTGTGTGTTTGTTTGCGTGTGTGTTTGTGTGTTTGTTTTTTTGTGTTTGTGTGTGTGTGTTTGTGTGTGTGTGTGTTTGTGTGTGTGTTTTTTTTGTGTGTTTGTTTTTGTGTGTGTGTGTGTTATTGTGTTTGTTTTTGTGTGTGTGTGTGTATTCTCTGTGTGTGTGTCGTCTCTGTGTGTGTGTTGTCTCTGTGTTTTCCGTCTGTGTGTGTTTGTCATCTCAGTGTGTTTATCGTCTCTATGTGTGTTTCATCTCGGTGTGTGTGTCTTCTCTTTTCTTTTTTAGTCTCTGTGCGTGTGTCTTCTCTCTGTTTGTTTGTCGTCTCTGTGCTTTTGTCATCTCTGTGCGTGTGTCGTCTCAGTGGATGTGTCGTCTCTCTGTGTGTCGTCCCTATGTGTGTTTGTCATCCCTGTGTGTGTTTAGTCTCTATGAATGTGTTGTTTCTGTGTGTGTGTCGTCTCTGTGCGTGTGTCGTCTCTCAGCGTGTGTCTTTTCTCTATGTGTGTGTCGTCTCTGTGTGTGTGTCTTCTCTCTGGGTGTGTCGTCTCTGTGTGTGTGTCATCCCTTTCTGTGTCGTATCTGTTTGTTTGTCGTCTTTGTGCGTGTGTCGTCTGTATGTGTAAGTCTTCTCTTTGTGCGTGTCGTCCCTATGCGTGTGTCGTCCCTATGTGTTTGTGGCGTCTCTGTTTGTGTGTCGTGTCTTTGGTTTTGTCGTCTCTGTGTGTGTGTCGTCGCTCTGTGTGTGTATCGTGTCCGTGCGTGTCTCGTCTCTATGTGTGTGTCGTGTCTGTGTGTGTGTAATCTCTGTGTGTTTGTGTCGTTTCTGTGTGTGTGTGTGTGTTTGTATGTTTGTGTTTTTGTGTGTGTGTGTGTCTGTGTGTGTGTCTTTGTGTGTCTGTGTTTTTTTGTGTGTTTCTGTGTTTGTTTGTGTGTGTGTGTTTTTGTGTGTTAGTGTATGTTGTTGTGTTTGTGTGTGTGTGTGTTTGTGTGTGTGTGTTTGTGTGTGTGTGTTTTTGTGTTTGTGTTTGTGAGTGTATGTTTGTGTGCGTTTGTTTGTGTGTGTGTTTGTGTGTTTTTGTGTGTTTTTGTTTGTTTGTGTGTTTGTGTGTGTGTTAGTGTGTTTGTTTGTGGGGGTGTTTTGTGTGTGTGTGTGTTTGTCTGTGTGTGTGTCTATGTTTGTGTGTTTTTGTGTGTTTGTGTTCTCTCTGTTTGTGTTGTCTCTGTGTGTGTGCTGTCTCTGTGTTTGTTGTCTTTGTTTGTGTGTCGTCTCTGTGCGTGTGTCGTCTCTATGTATGTTTCTTATCTGTGTGTGTGTCGTCTCTGTGCTTGTGTCGTCTCTGTGCGTGTGTCTTCTCTCTCTGTGTGTATCATCTCTGTGTGTTTGTCATCTCTGTGCGTGTGTCGTCTCAGTGTGTATGTCGTCTCTCTGTGTGTCGTCTGTGTGTGTTTGTCGTGTCTGTGCGTGTGTCGTCTCTATGTGTTAGTCGTCTCTTTGTGTGTGTCGTCTTTGTGTGTTTGTCGTCCCTATGTGTGTGTGTCGTCTCTGTGTGTGTGTGGTCCCTGTGCGTGTGTCGTCCCTATGTGTGTGTGTCGTCTCTGTGTG
Source organism: Artemia sp. Qi Xiang Cuo (assembly GCF_049724085.1). NCBI lineage: Eukaryota > Metazoa > Arthropoda > Branchiopoda > Anostraca > Artemiidae > Artemia > Artemia sp. Qi Xiang Cuo. Next base: position 52,355 of record NW_028300453.1, on the reverse strand, counting down.
TGTGTGTCGTGTTTATGCTTGTTTCTTATCTGTGTGTGTGTCATATCTGTGTGTGTGTCGTCTCTGTGTGTGTGTCGTCTCTGTGTGTGTATCGTCTCTGTGCGTGTGTCGTCTCTATGTGTGTGTCGTCTCTGTGTGTGTGTCATCTGTGTGTGTGTGTCGTTTCTGTGTGTGTGTCGTTTCTGTGTGTGTGTTTGTCTGTGAGTGTTTGTGTTTTTTTTTGTTTGTTTGTGTGTTTTTGTGTATTTGTGTTTTGGAGTGTTTTTGTATTTTTGTGTGTGTTTTTGTGTGTGTGTAAGTGTTTGTGTGTGTGTGTGTGTGTTTTTGTTTTTTCTTGTTTTTGGGGGTGTTTGTGTGTGTTTGTGTGTGTTTGTTTGTGTGTGTGTTTGTGTTTGTGTGTGTTTGTGTGTGTTTTTTTTTGTTTTTGTGTGTGTGTTTGTGTTTGTGTGTGTTTTTTATTGTATGTGTATTTGTGTGTGTATGTGTGTTTGTGTGTGTGTGTTTGTGTTTTTTTTTTTTTTTTTTTGTTTTTGTGTTTGTGTGTTTATTATTGTGTGTGTTTGTGTGTTTGTTTTTTTCGTGTGTGTGTGTGTGTGTGTTCGGGTTTGTGTTTTTTTGTCTGTGTGTGTATGTGTTTGTGTGTGTATGTGTGTGTGTGTGTGTGTTTATGTGTATTTTTGTTTATGTGTGTTTGTGTTTATGTGTTTTTGTGTGTGTGTGTGTTTGTGTGTGTGTGTTTTTTTCTGTGTGTTTTTATGTTTGTGTGTTTGTGTTTGTATGTGTGTTTGTGTATTTGTGTTTTTTTCGTTTGTGTGTGTGTGTGTGTGTGTGTCTATGTGTATGTGTTTTTTTTTCTTTTTTTGTGTGTGTTTGTGTGTGTGTGTGTTTGTGTGTGTTTGTGTGTGTGTTATTAGCAATCAAATATTATTAGTAATAACAGATGTATTTTAAAGGTGGATGTTTCTGTTTCTGAAAACTAAAATTCCCTCTGCTGTGTGTCAGGATGAGTGTTTGCTTGTCTCTGGAGATTTTGAGAAAAAATTCTGCTCATCTCTCTCAGACATTCATAAAAGTTCTGTTAAAGTATTTCATTTTCTAATATATCCACTATGAGCCTTCTAGTGGTATCTTTATTTCTAAAAATTCCTTTTCTTACATTTCTGACCTTTTTAATAGATATTCTGAACGTTTGAAATTCTTAGAAAACTCTTTCCCGCGTCAAATCAATCGACCTTGAAATCATCCATCAGACATTAATAAACTTCGCCCGGAGGCAATTCTCATAGACGAACACCAACAAATCAATCAACCTTGACATCATCCATCAGACATTAATAAACTTCGTCCGGAGACAATTCTCCTGGACGAACACCAACATATCAATCAACCTTGACATCATCCATCAGACATTAATAAACTTCGCCCGGAGATAATTCTCCTGGACGAACACCAACAAATCAATCGACCTTGACGTCATCCATCAGACATTAATAAACTTCGCCCGGAGACAATTCACCTGGACGAACACCAAAAAATCAATTGACCTTGAAAGCACATGTGCAAACTTTGCCTGGAGACAATTGTCCTGGATGAACACCAACAATCAAGTTCTCGGAAATTCTCTCCCCTAGATCAATACATTCCCCTAGTGATTATGTAAATCACACCTCGTGTCATTACACTTGGCCAAACAACAACACCAACAAATCAATTGACCTTGACCTCATTAGACTAGATCGATAATCCTTGAATAAATTATGTGTAATCAGGATTCCCGTCGATTATGTAAATCAATTTCTCAGAAATCTGTCCCCCTTCGTGGATCAATAATATTGTTTATGTGGATAGGTACCGTTAGACCAAATTGTAGATTCCAGCACATGTGATCTCGTGGGCCATCCAAGAAACATCCATCAAAGTGAGAAAAATCCTGTTTTTTCATTCTCAGTGACAAAAACCATAAAACATGCATAAATTGCTGTTGACAACCATGAAACATCCTTCAATTGTTGTTGACATCCAAGAAACATCCATCAAAGTGAGAAAAATTCTGTTTTTTCAAGTGAGAAAAATCCTGTTTTTTCATTTTGAGTGACAAAAACCATAAAAACATGCATAAATTGCTGTTGAGTACCATGAAACATCCTTCAATTGTTGTTGACATCCAAGAAACATCCATCAAAGTAAGAAAAATCCTGTTTTTTCATTCTCAGTGACAAAAACCATAAAAAGTGACTAACACTCATAACCATCCAAGAAACATCCATCAAAGTGAGAAAAATCCTGTTTTTTCATTCTCAGTGAGAAAAACCATAAGAACATGCATAAATTGCTGTTGACAACCATGAAACATCCTTCAATTGTTGTTGACATCCAAGAAACATCCATCAAAGTGAGAAAAATCCTGTTTTTTCAAGTAAGAAAAATCCTGTTTTTTCATTCTCAGTGACAAAAACCATAAATTATGTACTGTCAGCGTTAAACTAAATTGTAGATGGCAGCACGGTGTTCTCGTGGGACCTCCTGATAGGTCCCTACTAATGAGCCCTTTTTGAAGTTTGTACGTCAACACTTTCTATAAGAACCTGATATGCCCCCAGGGCATGACTTACAGCCCTTGCCCTGAGGACTGTGGGGGTGGGGTTGTCATCCTCAAAGACCTTATTTCCAGAACTTTCAACTACGTTAAACAAAATGGCTATCTCAAAATTTTGATTGGATGTGTTTGGGGAAAAGGTGGGCGTGAGAGGGGGGTTAGTTGCCTCCAATCACTTTCGACTATTAAAAAGAGCACTATCCCTTTAAATTTCTAATCGAATGAGCCCTTTTTGAAGTTTTTACGACAAAGCTTTCTATAAAAACCTTATATACCGCCAGGGCATAACTTACAACCCTTGCCCTGAGGCACAGGCCTCAGGGCAAGGGTTGAACAAAATAAATATTTCAAAATTTTGATTGCATGTTTTTTGACGGAATGGTGGGCGTGAGAGGGGGGTCAGTCGCCATGCAATTACTTTCAACTATTGAAAAGGGCATTAGCCTTTTGAAATTCCAATTGAATGAGCCCTTTTTCAAGTTTTTACGACAACAATTTCTATAAGAACCTTATATGCCCCAAGGCATAACTTAAAACCCTTGCCATGAAGACTGTGGGGGAGTGTCCTCCTCAAAAACATAATTTCTACGTGAAAATCAACTACGTTGAACAAAATTACTATCTCAAAATTTTAACTGGATGTATTCGGGGAAATGATGGGCATGGAAGCGGCGTTAGTTGTTTTCCGGTCACTTTTGACTATTAAAAAGGGCACTAGCAATTCCAATTTCCAATAGAATGAGGCGTTTTCTAAGACAGATATAGATAGATAGATAGATAA
>NW_028300453.1:0-48478 GCF_049724085.1 Artemia sp. Qi Xiang Cuo | reverse complement strand
AAGGAGGCTTTCATATCTTGATCATGTTTTCTGACTTTTAATTTAGAGATGGCTTCACGAAGGGTTTGAATCCCTTCTCCTATGAAATGAAGTTATGGGATCTGATTGAGTTTCGTTGCCTCTATCTTGAGATTAAGGAGTACAGATTCAGGACTGTTTGCTATCCTCTGATATTGATCCCCAATGGGAACATTACCTAGAGTACACGATAGATTTGACTGACGTCTGACAATACAAACAGGAAGATCATAATAAAAAACGGTTTTATTGTACTTACACAAGATGATAATTGACAAAATGAAAGTTAACAACTTGGTAAATCAGCATAAAAATTGTCTCTGGATGATATCCTAAGACTGCCTTAAAGAACCCAATTTTCAGTTTATATCTTTTGTCAAACAACTGTTTTGCTGACGTCTCCCATGCGTGGGAAGAAACGAAAAAAAGTTATCGCACTTAATTGCAGTCTGCATCCGCAAAAAGGTTTGATGCGAAGAAATCGTTTATCTGATACTCCCCCTAATTCTGATGTGAAAAAAAAAATTCCAAATATGCAATACTTAAGACGTATGTTATGCTTTGCGCTATGCTTTGCACGTAAGCCATTGCCCGTAGCTCTTTCGAAATTATAAGGTGTTTTAAAATGATACTTTTTTTAAAAGATACAATTTTTGTTTTTGCGCAAAGAAAACGGTTTTCCTATGTATTGCATATCTCCCTTCCCCTAGTAGATGATGCCCACATCATCAGATTAAAATATTATACGTTAGAGATTAATTTCATTATTAAAACATTGTTCATTGTTCTTGCATGAAATAAACGCATTTCATACACACTGAGGTATTGATGTATTATAAATTCCCAGTTTTGATTATATCCAATAGGTTATATTCACATATTTTAGCTTACAGTTAAGTCACTTAAATATTTTAAAACCACTGTATGCATACATAACCATGTATGTGAACATGCATGGTTATTAAAATGAACATATAGCATAACAAACATTCACATTTATTTGCTGGTTTTCTGGCCTATATCCACTTAACTTGTCACTTAAATTTAGTCATACAGTATGTTTATAATCTGTTCTGTTCACTTTTTGCCATAATTCTACATGTCTCTTATCTACCCTAGCCACTTGTTGATTCTGGTTAACTATTGTTTTCTTTACAAAAGCAAACATCTAGTCTTTTTCTCCATTGCCCTCATAATTAAACTTGAAATTTGTAATAGTCTATAACTTATGTAAAAAGTCATGATTGGTTCCCTGTTTTCCATTGTTTTCACATCAAGGCATATGTTAATGCCCTATTTGGATTTAAAAAAGATAGAAGTTTTTCTAAGGTATATCTAATCTCTGTTTTTGAAGCACTTCTTCTTATAAATTTCTTCTGAAGGTTGGTTTTCTTTTACTTGTCTTGTATCATTTGGCGGCTTCTTATTTGATTGTGTGCTTGGTTATGTCTGCATACACGTGACTTCTTTTGTCTGGTATATGATTCTTTTCTTGTTGAAGATTCTTCTTTGTTAAGTTATTTTTATGTTCTATGTTTTCCACAAGATAGGGAACAACATTATTTCAACAGCATTTCTTTATGATGACTGGATTTCTTTTGCTGTAATGATCAGCATAACTGTGAAATATTAACAATGTATCTTCTCAGGTTTTTTCGGTGGTTGACAAATTATGACAAAGGTGTTACATTGCTCGAGACCAAGTTGGTATCTTTATGATATGCCAATTCCTATAACAGAAATTCTAGGTAGATTTGTGTTCAACAACATGTATAAAAGAAAATCTTTGAATATCTTAACAATTAAAGGTACTAGACACTAATAATATTATAAAACTACATAGCTAAATATATTGTATGCAGCTTGTAAAATACAATGGTTACATATGTAAGGACTGTCTTCACCACTTATTACATTACTGTGGTGGAATTGTTGCAAGGTTAAATAAAAGCACAAGAGTATATTTTGAAGTTACACTAACAACAATTAATAATAGAGGTCTTCATTAACTAGGCTTTTTGAGCATTCTTTATTGCTGATGTATGTCATTGAAACAGTACATTAATAATATTTATTAACAACAGGTTTTGGACATCAGAATTTACTATCTCATCTCTCTTGTATTACATAATATCCCCTTAATTTGTGAGGGTTAGTTATTGTCAGGAGCTGATGGATTTAATTGATGCATTTCTTGCACATCCATTCCTTCTTGTTTGAACTCTTTGTTGCTTATTTTTAAGAGCCTACCATAGTTCAAAGTTAATATGGCTCCTATTTTTAATGAAACCAGAAATACCAGGAATATTGTTATAATAATGTTGTACCATGAGTTGGGTGAAAATAGGCCATATGGGTTCTTAACATATTCTAGTCTTTGTTCTTCACTTGTGAAGAATGGTATATGAGAATTCAATACCTCTTTTATTTTCGTTAGCGGCACAGTGCCTTTTTTGTTGTCCATTTTTCTCCAGATAGTTTTTTATTTATTCATCATTTATATTTTGGATTGTAAATGATATATTTATTACCTGAAAATTTAATATTTTTTGACTTATAATATTTGTACTTGTTGTAATTAATGGTGTTTGCACAGTACTTTCCTTGGTTACCAGGCAGCAAATTTGTTTGATCGTTATAGTTCCCACATCCTGTAATTGCAGTTCAGTTTGGTAACTTGGGTCTATTTTCTCAGTATTATTGTAGCAAGAAATGGTTCCAACAGTTGTGTTAGGGACAGTAAATAGCCATAGGTCATTTCTGAGGTTGATAAATATTTCTCGTTTTGCATTTCCTATAAGCGCTTCGTACGAACTTGGGACGTCCTCCTGTTGGGATTCTTTTAGAAAAATATCCAACATACATGATCCTATTTTTACATTGTAGATAGGTAATGTTAGTTGGCAGACCAAGTTTTTGAATGTGACACATTCTTTTAAGTCTTGTGCATTTGCCAATGCATATTTCCTCCTGTCTTGGTCAATTAACAAATACTCTGCCTCTAGGATGATCCTTAGAAATGAATTGGTTTCCTTAATATTAACCGGAAAGGTAGAAATTTTATATAGATCATATACTGATTGTTGATTGATCAAGGGTATTGTTACTACTGCAAAAAGCTGGTCGTTTATTTCTTTAATATGTAATTTTAGTTTTGTATAATATATGAAAAGGTTATCAAATTATTGTTACAAAGTTAAGATGATACCAAATGTTAATTGGTTTTTAATATCATATATGATATTTTTTAATCTTGTTGATCAACTAAGTTATAGGATAATGTTTCACCTGTTCGCAAAAATAATGCAAATTCGAATGGACTCCCATCTGTAGCCAGATTTAGTAATAACATGTGATGTCTATTGATACTAGTGTTAGTCCAGAATCTGCTAATACACGGTCAACTTCATTTTTCAAGTAGTTAATTTTACTGACTTTTATTTAAAGTTTCTCTGAAATTGCTTCTATATCTTGGTTTTGATAGCTAGATCTTATAGAGTGTATCTTTTGGACGGGTAGTTTGATGTTCAATGATGCATTAAATTTTTTTACATATTATCTGAATATGTTTAAGTCTTCATTTTTCGATAGCACAAATGATTACAATTCTAGTTAACAAATGACCGTTATTTAGAGTGTAGAAATTCGATATCTTCTTTTTCTGAAAAAGACTTTAAATATTCTTGTCGTGCTGTGTGTGATTGTTTTTATTTCAGCATTAAATAATTCAAATGAGGTTTGAAACCTTTGTCTTTACAATATTAAGAGGGTTTGATGATTTGAGAGTGTTTTCCTTTGTTAATTCTGGGAGTACTTCCAAATTATCTTCTGTAGGTTCATCAGCTGCCAGTTGCGTTCAGATTTTCTTTCCATCAATAGTCCAACATTCTCTTGGGTAGTCATCATCATTATCCTTACCATTTTTATTTTCTTTGATATTTTTTTGTCCATTATAATCATTTTTCATGATTGGGATTCTCATTTGTAGTCCAATATCCTTACTCATTGACAATTTCCATACCCACCTGGTGGTTTGGGGTAGCTGTTTAATTGTTATGTAAGTCTCATTTGTGTATATCTATTTGGGGAGGGACTTGGTTGTTGTTTCAGATATTGATGTTTCCAATTCTATAGGTTCTGTGGTAGTGGTTATCATTTCTCTTGAAGGCTTTGGAATGGTGGTTATTATTTTTCTCGTTGTGACATTTAAGATCTTTGTGGTTTTGTTATCTCCACTTATGTTTATTCTTGGATTTATTTTTCTGCAAAAATATTGATGTTTAAATTTGTGTATTGACTTGCTCATATTGTTTGTAGAATCTGTAGAAATTTCCATTCCTTCAGTGCCTTTTATTATTTCTGGTATTCTTTTTCCTATTAACACTTCATTTTACTTCATTTAACTGTGGTTATTTAAATTGGTGTTTAAGTTGCTTTTAATGCGTCCTTAGGAGCTGCACCTTCTTAAATTTGAGTTGATTGAGAGTTTATTACCTCAGATTTAGATGCACTAGATTGCATAGTATCTTGGGGATTTAATGTGGTCTTAGTGTTTATTCCAAGAGTTGGTGGGTCATCATAAATTTTTATTAAGACTTTTTTGTTCCATAGTCCCTTGATAATTTTCCCAGCATTAGGTCCCTAGAGAAATTTCTATATATCTGGTATTTCATTTATTAATGCATAGTTTCCATCATACAATTGTCTTCCTTTTAAGGGGGGTTGAATTGTAATCTTTGAGCTTTGATGTGGTTCTTCAGCATTTTTGGAGGAGGAATAATCCTTTATTGATTTTTTTTGTCTGTACTCTTTTGAGCTTACTTCCATAGCTTTATCTATTTGAGCCATTTTTTAATCAAAGTCTTCAATTAGGTTTTTTTATTTCAAGTTTGGGAGTGTAGGAATTGATTTATCATCTCTCTTTTTTATGAGGTTTTTATTTGCTTGCAATCCTTTGTCTGATCTTAGAAATTGAACGATTGAATACATTAGTTCATTTTTATTTCTTTAGAGTCTCATTACTTGGAGGAATAAGGTCTCAAAAGGTTTTGGATCTAGTTTCATGAATACTTTCCATGCATGATGGCTTTCTAGAAGTGAATTCACATTCTTGAAAATTAATCCATGGTTCACTATGTCCTGAATTTTTATATGTAGAATAAAAATGCTCATCATTATTGATTGGATCATCATTTTGGTCTCTAAAATCAATGTTAATATTAGTTATGTATATCAATTATAATTACTTGTTTGACCTTCATTTGAGAAACTTGATGGTAAATATTGTTTTGTTCACACCATGCCTATTGATTTATCTTGTAATAGAATCACAGTGTCTTTTGGAATTAAGGCGTAATCAGAGTACCGGCATTATTAATGCCTATCATTTGTTTAAATTGTTAGTTAACATACTCAACAATGTTTAGTTAATGTCCAAATTTGATTATACATCTACTAGGACTAATGTTCTTATTCATTGTTCTATGCTATACTAAATTGTTTTATAAGGGTAATCTAAAGCACTTATTTATACTAGTTGTCACAACATTAAGCATTGTATCATGCATTAAGGTTAGTTGGCATCCATTATGCATCTTTTAGGTTTTCTTGTACTAACTGGGTTCAATTTACTCGTTTGGTAACATATCCTCTATGTGGATATTAGTATTAATGTAAATAAAATATCTCATACATTAATTGTTCAACATAATTAGTTTTTAATGAATTTGTTCTAGATATGTTGGCTAGTAGGCCTATATCACTGTATAATTTAGGTTTATATTCGGTTTACGTTATGGTTCATAGGTTCATTATTTATAGGCTTGCATATATTTGACAATACATACATATAATTTAAAGGATTTATATTGATAATATAAAAGCATTTATTTTTGGCTATAAATTTGTGATTAAATTTCTATATGTTATTTATAGTTGTTTTTGTTCAAAATTGAATAGTCTATAATTTGTAAATTGGATTTGATCTTACATGAGTCTATTTTGGGTAAGGGGGTAAGACCTTTTTATTGAAGAAAGAAAGGTTTAGTTGATTTTGTTGCACTGGATATTTCTTGTTAGGTTACAAGTCATTAATTAGATTGTTACCACACTTCATATATCTTGAGCATTAGAGATAAGCCTACTTTATAGGTTAGACACAATTATTATTGCTGGATTTAAAAAAATCATAATATTTATTTAAATAATTTTAACGACTCTTTGGTAGCGGTATGTTGTTATTTGGTATAATTGAATTGTTTGCTTATATTCATACAAACCAAATTAACTATTTTGTTCCAAATGTTTTAATATCATGCACCATAGTTTTGAAAAAAACTGCCGTTTTTAGAGGACCATTCATACTGATTTCCATTATTTCTACTTAACTGAATATGATATTTTTTTTATTGTTTTTAATTGTTCAATTTATTATCTTTTCTAGTTAGTTTTGTTTAAAACTATAGTACAAAAATATTTTGCAAGATTAAATTTCCTTTATTTTGATTTTTTTTAAGTTTATGAACTTACTTTCTTAGTTTAAATTGACTCAATATTAAGAATGACGCCATTTCATATTATTATAGTCGCACAGTAAGTTCTTTATTGGTTTTAAATCGCATGGTGGGAGTTGTATTTGTTAAATAATTTACAGGATTTTACTTTTTGTTAATTGATTTGACTTTTGGAATTTGGTTCATTGTAGCTGGACTATAGAGTTTTCCAAAGGTGTTGATATTTCATTTTCTGATTTTAGTATGTTTGGGGTCATGAATTTTAATTCAAAAATTTGATTATTCTTCTCAGGATTGTCATGTTTGTATATTAGAGATATTTTTTTAGTTTGGTTGGGAGGTTAAGGTTTTTCAAAGAGTTTGTAATTCCAGATTTTCCCATATATTGGCGTATATTTTTTCTGCATAGCTGTTCAAGTGTGGGATTTCTTAGGTTAATACATGTTATTTTAATGTTTATTTGTATGTGATAAAATAAAGAACTTGAACTTTTAATTTTTTCTTCAAAAGCTACTAGGTCTAAGCCTGAGAATATTTTTGAGCCAAAGTTTTCATCATTTTTATAGAAACCAAGGATTATTTTTCTTAATTCCTGATAATCTTGCTCGTATAAATAGTAGGTTACTAGACCAGATGATAATTCAATTTGGTTTTGATTAATATAATTTTTGGAGAGAGCAAGGAGTAAATTGTTTGTTTTCACAAGGTTGTATCCTTGATCTAAAAGTATTGATAAGAATGTTAGCCTAGTGGCCATATAATTGTGAAGCCTTGTTCATCATATGCCTGCCATAGAGTTTCACCAATTAGTGATTCTATTAAGGGATAAGCATCTCTTTAGGATCTTTTAATTAAGACCTCAAAAGTTAGGGAGGCAAAACTTTTGTGTGTATTGGAAACTTTCCTAAACTACTCTTAGGGAGAAGGTACAGAACATCATTTTGATCATAATATCAATTATCAAATCATTTTTGGTAATTAAGGGGATTTGTAGTATCGAGTCGAGGCTTGTATGGTTAAGATTACTCACTGCTTCATTTATGGCATAATTAAAGATCAATTCATTCAATATATGATTTATTCTTGACATATTTGTTAAGCTATGGGTTTTAATTATGTAATTTTCCTAACTTTGGGGATTTTTCAGAATCTTCTTCGTTTGGCTATACTTGAAATTGTTTAAATCAGAGCAGCTCAATGCCTTTTTTATTGACATTTTCTTGAAGATATCTACTTAAAAAGCTAGTTAAAGGTTTTTGAATTAATTTACCTTTTTTATTAGCAATATATCTTCGTGATTATCTGGTAATGTTGCATTACATGAACACTAATGACTTTAATGCTCATACGTTTGATAATGTGCATGTGGTTATAAGGATTATGTTTAGATCTCTTACTTTCAAGATTGGTCCCTCAGTCATCAGACGGGTTAGAGTGTGAGTTCTAAAACGTATGTGGGAGATTAGTTTGCTTGTCTGACAGACTGATTTGTTGTTTGTGAATATTCTACATTGGTCATGGTTTAGATACATCATATGGATCGATGATTTAAAAGCAATGCAGTGGCTTAATTTTTTTTGTTACCTAGTAAGGGAAGCCCGAGGTTTGACAAAGTAAAATTGATTTTTGGATAGTATTTCTTACTATCTTTTTGCACCATTCTTGCAAGGGGCTATCCCTTGTATCTGCTGTTTTTATAATATAAAAATTTTATTGTACATCTGCACAGAGACATTTACCACAATGACTTTTTTCGTAGACTATTATGTCTGATTGTGGATATATTTTTCTTGCAAAATATATGTCATTTTTAAATAAGTTCAGCGTGATATTTTTTATATCTGCATATGTGTTGGCATCCACCATAAAAATTTTTGTATTTATTGTTCCAGTTATTTGATGATTGCTTTGAAGCAGTTAGCATTGTCTTGAGAACTTTCCAAAAAAAGCTTGATTATTATTGAGAAAGATTTCGAAGAGGTTATTCTGTTCTAATAAGTTATGACCTTGATCCACTAAGATCGATAAGAATTTCAGAGGCCAAAATGTCGTTTTTGTGTTTTGGCTCATGAAGTAGTCTAATAACTTTACAATTTCTGTTGTTATTATAGCGTATTTATTTTTTGGAATATTTTGTACCAGTACTCTGAAGACTAAGATTACATCCTGTTTTCCTTTTTGGTTAAAGCCTTTATCTATCATAGTTGAAATAATGTCCCTTAATAGTTCATCTTTAAGTAGGATTGTAGGTGGTTGTAGAAGGTTTTCAATTGCAATATAGTCAAGACTTCCTACGGCCTTTTTTATATTTTCATCAAATAATTCTTGACTAAACTCATGATTTATTTCAGGTAGATTTGGTAAGCTATACGATGTAAGATTTAGGTGGAGCTTGGTAAATAAGATTCTTCCTTTGATACCGCCTTAAGTCACTATGTTGATCAAATTCTTTTTTTTGTATATTACTCGGTGAGGTTATGTTAATTAAAATATGGGTCTTAGACATGACGTTCCTTTTTTGAAAGATTTGAAAATATTTGTACCTTAGTTTATTAATGTTAGTAGTTTAAATATCAGTTACCTTACCTAGCACCTTGGAAATATGCAGAAATTTCTCATTCAATAGTTTCTTGAGAATCTTAAGGAATATACCCTAGAATAAATTTATAAATTAAATACAAAAAAAAATCATATTTTTTATTTATGTTTTAAGAGGTAAAATTCACATTGATTTTAGTGTATTTAGTCATAATATGCAAAAGATAACCAATTGTTTTAATACAATCATACATATACATATATATATCTTGATGTTGTTTATTATTGCAGAGTCGTCTTTGGAAATCCCAAAGGGAATCTGATATCCGATAAGTTAATTTGGGAAGAAGTAGGATTGATCCTAAAGGAACCCTCAGTATTTCGAACCCCGAAATACAAAAAAAGATCAAGCCTCTCGAGGCTCGAAACACCAAAAGTGCCCTCGGATCCGCATTTAAATTCTTCATTAAGATTAAAAGTAAGTTTTGAGTTATCGTGGCGTAGGATTATGCATTGGCATGCAATCGTACGCAGAACACGGAAGCGATCCTCATGCACTGAATACAATTATATGGCAAGAGATTTCTAGTGATCCTCACGTTTGCCTATTCCGGAAACTGCCTGGGATTGGGAAGGTTATGACGGCTTTTCACTGCCTTCTCTCTTATATAATTATTTATAATATAATAAAATATTACTTAGCAATTTTTGAATTACAATTCATGAATTAAAATTCAAATCAAAATTTAATACAAAGATTAATTATTGTGATCCTGTTAGTGTTATACTTGGGAACATGTTAGTCTTATTTTATCTTCATTTTACTGGCTATTGGAATAATATGCGCCAGGTATTTTTTGTTTGCCCGGGATAGTTTTTGTCACCCATTGTGCGCGTAGTTGCGTGTGCGTAAGTTTATACTTTTTATCCAATTGTTTAAAATTAGGCTAAAATTTTTTTTAAAAGTCTCGAATTTTTTGATATTTTTGACTTCATTTTTAACATGCCTGACTATGCCGTCATTGTAAGTGGTATTGACCTTATATGTTATTTTTGTTCCGTCTCCTTGATAGGTAGGATAATACATTCAGGTATTTTAATGAGCTTTTTTGGAGGGGCAATTGCATTCTTCGTGTTACATCTTGAATCAAGCGAGCAAGTATTCTCTTCTGACACAGACACAATGAGGTAGTTCCTTCATCTCCGACTGAAAGGGGTCTAAATATTAATCCGAGGGTTACCACATCTTTTTCTTTGGTTGGATTTGGGTCACCCCTTTTTTTCAAATTTTAATACGTGATCATTTTTGATTTCAAACGGGAACTTCTTATTTGATTTATATAGATTGTAAATTATGGACTTTAGTATATTGTTGTCATAGAGCCTAATGAAGTAATCGTTTATTGGTCCCCCTGATGGTAGTCACAAAAGGTGATCGTCCTCAATTCTTTGGAAGAAGACTTGAACCGTATTACGAATCATAAAGTTAGCTTCGCACCTCCGAAAACGGTTCAAATCCCTCTACCGTAAGGACACGTCTTGATTCATTAATACCTGAATCAGGTCAAAATGCCATAAGTTAAATATTTGAACAAGGTTAAGTCGTTCTCTTATATTTGGTATAAATTTACGAATAATTTCATGAACCATAAATTGGAAGATTAATTTCTGGTGAGATGAATTCCTTGGTACTCACTAGCTGAGAATTCTGAATGCACTAATGGCCATTTTTACTTTGATGATTTTGGGTAAGTGTGTAATGTTGCCATGTAACTTTAGCTTTATGATTATGTCCATAAAATTGGATGGATTCTTACGAAACCATCTCATGTTTTTTAACAAATCATATTTTGTTTCATGGTGAAGTAAGATCATGTTTAAAATTTTATGATACAATTTCGTAATTAGCTACCGAGCATTTATGGTTAAATGGGTAGTCGCTCTAGCCTCGTTGTTGAGTAAGTCTCTTACGGCGTGGGGGCTCTTTGCTTAGCTGGCCAGATCCAAGGGAGAGACTTTGAAATGTATTTCTAAGAGGATTTATGAGACTTCCTCACTAATAAAAAATGTTGATTCATTTGTAATGTTATATGTGTTCGCGTTGCACATATCTGCAATAGTAATTAAAACGTTTTTATATTTTATCCATTCAGGACTCCACTTTTGAAATCTATTTCTTCTTTCTGTGAAAGTATTTTCTGTTACAAATTCATGTAGCATCATTTTGCCTGGCGAGATAAATTCGCCAAACACAATTTCTTGATCCTCAACTCCGTATTCAGTCATTATTTGGTATGGGGATGAATGAAAAATAATTTTTTTGAGTAATTGGGTCTACGGGCTAAGGTATGTGTACTTATGTATTAAAATCAAAATATTAAATTTGGTTGATTTTAATGTAGTAAAATAAAATATGATTAAAAAAAGTTCAGGTAGCTAAGGGCAAATATTTTTTTTTTAATATTACACAGTAAGGGGTTAGTTACTAAATGTTAGTTTAGCAAACTGTCACTTTATTTTTGTTAGTGTGTTAATTGTTTAAATAAGAATCTTACTCACACTATCCTTGGAGCATTTTGCCAGTTTTTTTAATAGTCCAAGTGATTTAATGCACCTGAAAGTGATGTGTAATATAAAAGGTGGATATTGCGTGCGGATATAATATAAGGATTAGTACATTTAAACTTATTTATATATCTAATTTTTCTGGTTTTTTCACTATTCTGCCGGATTTGGTTGTTATTTCCTTGGTTGATTTGGGCTTGTCTTTTTTTGGTTTGGCTAACGAGATTATGTCAAATTTTTTATATTGTTTATTTAGAAATTTTGACCTTTTAGTTTTGTCTCCTTTCCGTGCAATGCCGTCAAAGTTGGTTTTAAACTTTTTGGATCTCTGAATTTTTCCTGGCCCGATTCGCCTTCCGACTCTGATGTACTTAATGATTCAGGGTCTGTATTTGTAATGGGGGACTTTTTGGACTTGGGGGTAGAGCCGGCCTTGTCTTAAAAAATTTTTTACCCTTTTGAAGTTGTAGGCTTATAAATTGCTTGTTTAGGGGGGACTCTTACTTCTGGTGGATTAATTGATTCCTTTGGACTCTCTGAAGAGTCAAAAGTTTTTGTCGGATTCCGCCATTGCTTGAAAACAAAGTCTTCAGGGGGATGTGGCATCTTTTGTATCATAGTCTCCTTCCACGATGTCCAATCCCTTGGTTTGGCCTTTGATACTGTTATCTCATGATCATGCGATTTTTGAGTGTCCTCTGTCGTTCCAGGATTTACCTTGTGTGTCCTGTGTCTTGTTATGATAGGGTAGTTTATTGTGTCCATTGCTTCGCGTAAAGTTTTTCCTCGTGGTTCACTGGGTTACTCCGATTTTTGGTTGCTAGGGCTATGAATAGTTCTATTTAGCTCATCATAGAGTGATACAGGTCGCTCTATGGGCGTTGTTGGTGAAATTGAATCGTTTGGGAATGGTTTGGCAGGATGGGGGGTTGAGATTCTATCGGGAAAAAAATTAGATTTTGGGGAAATGGTATAATCTTGATCCTCTGAACTCTCTGTGGAGGATGAATTATTTTTTCCGTATTTTAGGTTATTTGGGATTTGATTCTTTGGGGTAACCATATTTGTCATTGCTAAGAATTCATGGAAATCCTCTTCTTCGCTCTCATTTTCGAAATATCCTTGTTTGAAATAAAAGGATTTTAATTCACTTAATCTTGATCGAGGTGGTTTATTTTCGACATCTGAGGAATCAGACGTCATGGGTTGTGAAGCCCATGCTTCCGGAAATTTTGCCCTTTTTATACGGCTGATGTGAGTTTTATAAGTTTTTCGTGCATTTGGGCTAAAGATCTTAAATGTTATTTTATTATCGTATTTCTTTATGATTCTGTAAGGGTCGGAGTATCGATCCGAGAGCTTCTTACCCTCTGTTTTCCTTTCGTTTTTAACATAAACAAAATCTCCTACATTGAAATTCATATCTCCCTTAATGTTTGGTATATTTTTATTTTCCTGATTTATTTTGGATTTTTCTATTTCTTTCTTAACGATTATAAGTCTTTCTCATTCTAATAATAAATTCCTGCTTGTAATCTTCGGAATAATTATAGTATTGTCTCGATTCGGTAAGTTCATCATAGGGAATTCAAAAATCACGTTCGAAAAGTATATAGAAAGGGTTGTCCTTCACTAATGGTGAGAATGCCGTGTTAATCACGTTAGTTAGGTAAGGTAAGGTCTCATTCCAGTCTCTTCTATTCTCTTTTGTATAAATTCCTATAATATTTGAAAATGATTTATGTCTATTTTCGATTTTCCCATTGGCTTGAGGGGGGTATGGGGTTGTTAATAACTTATTAATGTGGAGAAAGTTCATTAAATCTTTAGTTACTTTTGAAACAAAGTTACTGCCGTTATCACTCAGGACATTATTTGGTATTCCGAAATTTAGGAACAACTTAGCGAGTGCTTTGCTGGTGGTGTAGGCACTTTGATTTTTTAACGCTTTAGCAAAAGTGAAACCGGAAAAACGGTCGATGACCAACAAGATGCATGTGTAACCTTTGCTAGATGTGGGCAAGCCGCCACTAGAGCCATACAGGTCAAATGAAATTATGTCAAATGGATACTTTGCTATGGGGGTCCTTCCCATGGGTGGATTAGGGTATACAATAGGATTTTTTCTCAGATTACACGTGTTACATTTGTTTATGAAGTCCTTAAGTTTAGTTAGAGCTGATGGGACATAAAAGTACTGCTTCAATTTGTGAAAAGTCTTACTAATTCCTAGGTGTCCGCCTATCTCTGAATGGAAATTTTTAAATGCAGGAATTTCTAGATTTTGGGGTAAAACTGGAATTATGGAAGTTTGGTTTTGGTTGGTCTCATTGGTTATTATTCTACATAATATTTTTTCATCCAAATCATAATAATAATTATCTATCTCCTTTTTGAGTGTTTTTAAATGATATGGTAGTTCTTGATCATCTAGGAAATATTTTATCAGGGAAGTACATGTTTCATCTGTATTTTGGCTTTCTTTTATACTAATCAAAGATAGTGGGCCATGCTCATTTTTTGACTCATTGGCTATATTTGTTTTTAATTTTCTACTTTTAGGGGCTTTTTTTGAGTTTATTGCGTTAACTTCGTTAATTTCATTTTCCAAGGGGTTATCCTCTGGAAATCTACTTAGGTAGTCACAAGGAGCGTTTTCCTTTACCTTGAGGTGTTCAAAGTCATAATCTAAATCTTGTATTTTGAGTATCCATCGAGCAAGGATTCCCGTTGGTTTTTTAAAAGTTTGTAAGTATTGTAAGCTCTTATGATCACAGCGTAGTTTAAATTTCCTACCCACCAAATAATGTCTAAATTTGTCTAGGTGATGTATTATTGATAATAGCTCAAGCATGGTGGCTGAGTAATTTTTTTCTCCTGGGGTGAGGGTACGAGTAGCATATGCTATTACCTTTTCTTGCTTTATGGTTTTGCCATTTTCTTCCCTTTCAAATGTTTGTGAGAGAATGGCCCCTATTCGCTTGGTTGATGCATCTCTAGTAACTATAAATTGTCTCGTTTGGAAGTTTGGCAATGACAAGATGGACTGTGATATGAGTGCTTTTTTTAAGATAATCTAAGGATTCTTGCGCTTCTTTTCACCAATTAATCTTTTGTGGTTTTCCTCGAGTAAGGTCAGTTAGGGGCTTGGCCATCTGGGAATAGTTTCGTATGAATCTTCGAAAGTAACCACAAAGTCCCAGGATACCTCTTAACTGTTTTATAGTTTGGGGGGCTTTGAGATTTTCTACTATTTTTACTTTGTCTGGATCAGGGGCTATTTGACCCTGCGTTACTACTGCTCCCAAAAATTTTATTTTATTTTGTAATAAGTTTACTTTTTCCGGCCTACATTTAAAATTTCCCTCTAAATTTTTCAAATAACTTGGGTAGGGTAATTAAATGGTCCTCAGCATTTTTACCCATGCAAATCACGTCATCCACGAAGTGGATTATGTTATTTAAACCTCTTAGTTGGTGAAGCAAGGGTCTGCACAATGCGCTTGAACTGATTTTGACTCCAAAGGGCACTCGTAAGTATTCATAAGAACGGCATTCAGTTGTACAGAATGCTGTTTTATATACGTCGCTTTCTGCTATTTTTACTTGATGGTATCCCTGAGTTAAGTCTATGGAAGTGAATATTTTATTTCTAAAATCGAGTCTAAGATTTCATCTATTCTGGGAAGTGGGAATTTATCGCTAACTACTTGTTTATTTAAAGCTCTGTAGTCCACCACCAATCTAAGGTCCTTGTTTTTTTTGGGTACTAGGATCACTGGAGCAGAATCAGGGGTAATGCTAGGTCTGATTATTTCATTTCGTTCGAGCCCCTTGATTTAGTTCTTAAGCCACTCCTTATGTTCGTATGGAATACGCTATGGTTGTTTGGCAACAGGTAACCCTATAGTTTGTATTGCGTGTTCGTAGAATGGTATTAGACCTATGTCATTCTCTGACGTTGAAAAAACGTCTTTGAATTCCCAAAGTAGGTCGCATAATTTATTCTTTAGCAGGATATCAGTGATATGATTTAAATCAAATTTTTCTAAAAATTGGGTTTTCGATATGTGGTATTCTTTTTCTTGTGTATTTATGTTATTTACTAAGTTTTCCCCTGACTTCTTCCAATCGTCTAGGTCTGCTTCCGACAAAACTTGTATCTCTACTAGGCATGTTCCCCTTTTTAAATTAATTACATCATTTTCACGTGTATTGGGATCCAAATGTACCCCTCTCCCTTTTCATAATTTATAACTTGTTCTTCACATGTCAAATTTTTAAGGATATTTTCTATTGGGGTTGCGATCCAAGTTTCATTTTTCACGTTAATTGGTTCAATCATTTGGGATATTTTAACTCTGGATTGATTTAGGTGGGGTATTGGTTTTACGCATTAAGAATTAATAGTGTTCTCCATAGGTTTTTGTATTTATTGAATTTAAAAGAATTTTGTTAGGTTTATTATTATTAGGGGGGTCTTTTCTTATAATTTCTCTCCATAATTTGGTAATTTCCTGAATTTGTTTGCCCCTGTATTCTTTTATATCATTTATGTTTACCTTTGTTGAATTATTTTGAATATTGTTCACTCTGACCCGTTTTTCCGACGGATAGATAAATTTGGAATTGGCTACATCTAATAGTATTTTGTTTGTTCTTAAAAAATTGGAGCCTATTATTGCTTCATACGGGAAATTTCTACAGATAATAAATCTAGTAGGGAAACTTCTATTATCTTTAAGTACCGTCAGGTATATAGATCCTTTAACTTCTAAATTATTTCCTGTCACGCTTGATAAGTTAGGACATGAATAGTTTATTCGTTGTTTGATGTGCCTGGGTAATGCATTAAACACAGATATGTTCATAACATTTACAGTGGCTCCAGAGTCTATTAGGGTAATAAAATGAATCTTTGCAACACTGAAATTGTTAAATATAGGTTACATTTTGTTATTTTCTGCACTTAAAAATGGTATTATTACTTTAGGAGACCTATAAAATATTCTGCCGCCAAAATTAGGTCTTATGGGTTTTGGAGGCTTGTGTCGTTTTCCTGGGGTGCCCAGTCATTTGATGTAGAACGTTCATTTGTTCTATTTTCATTATTATGCCAATTAGCGTTGGTATTTTGTTCTCGCCTGTTTGTAAAGTTGCCCCTGGTATTCCAATTACTTCTTGGGTAACTATTTCTACCACGATATTGTGATGTATTACGTTGGAAGTTTTGGCAATTGTTATATCTACCTCTTGTTAGGGAAGTACTTCCTCTATTGACTCTCATCGCGTACCCGCTGTTGTTTGTTCCCCCGAACAAACTATTATTCGTTCCGCGTTAATATGAACTGTAATTGTTCGAAAAACAGTTTTTTGCTATGTGTCCTATGCGGTCACATGCATAACCTTTTATAGGGCGGTTAAAGGGTGTTGGCCTTGATTGGTTATTTTCTGAAAAACGTACTCATCGTTGAATTCGTTGGGTTTGACTTTTAGTTATGTTAGGTTTGGTCGATGGTTCTCGTGAGAAAAATTGCGGGGAGGGATCTCTCGAGGTTTTGGGTGTTTTCGTTTCTACATTATTAATTGATAATTTTTGATGTTGTAAGCAATATAATCAATTTCGCAAGCTCTCTCTACCTCCTGGACCGCTAATTCCAGGTCTTCAATATTTTTGGAAATTTGTAGGCGATAAAGCTTAGGGTTGAGTCCCTGTTTGAAAGCATTAAGTATTATTTTTTAATATAGTTCTCCTTCTCCCGGGGCATATCGTGCTTCTGTTTAAATCTTAATCTTATGTAGGTATTCCCTTACATTTTGTGTTTGTTCAAATGTGACTATTCCATGTTTTAGTTTGTTCAAAGAACTAGTGTCAATGAACCTCTTTTGGAATGCCTGTTGTAATAATTCTACTGAGTTTATTGATGTGTTTGGTTCTGTACCAATTGAATTTTCAATTTGTTTTAAAAACGTAAGTGCTTTGCCTTTTAGTCTCATTAGTAGCATGTTTTTTTAGTATTTTTATATCTACTTTCGTCATTGCTATAAATTGTGCCAAATGAATATTGAATTGGTCCACATCTGTGTCCCCTTCATATTCTGGGAGGAATTTTGCAATTTCTACCGGAGTTGCGATTAATTGTTGAGCTGTTAGTAGTTCTGTTTGTTCCAGTGCCATTTTAAAAATATGTTATTCCTATTTTTTTTTCTATCTTACTTTTTAATTGTTTTATTTTTAAAATAAATTTTTAAGATACACATTATTAAAATAAACACTTACATGAAAATAAATAAGAAAGATTTTGTGGTGTTAGTTGTCAGTTTCTCTCGTGATTTTCTCTAATTTGAGGCCGCGCCAAATGAAATGGGGGGTAATGTTTGAACTCTCAAGTTGCTGATCTTAAGGAGGCTTTCATGTCTTGAATATTTTTTCTGACTTTTACTTTAGAGTTGGCCTCACGAAGGGTTTGAATCCCTTCTCCTATGAAATGATTCTATGGGATATGATTGAGTTTCGTTGCCTCTATCTTGAGATTAAGGAGTACAGATTCAGGACTGCTTGCTATCCTCTGATACTGATCCCCAATGGGAACGTTACCTAGAGTACACGAGAGATCTGACTGACATCTGACAATACAAACAAGAAGATCATAATAAACAATGGTTTTATTGTACTTACATAAAATGACAATTGACAAAGTGAAAGTCGACAACTCGGTAAATGAGCATAAAAATTGTCTCTGGATGTTATCCTAAGACTGCCTTAAAAAACCAAATTTTCAGTTTATATCTATTGTAAAACAACTGGTTTCCTGACGTCTCCCATGCGTGGGAAGATACGAAAAAAAGTTATCGCACTTAAATGCAAGTCTGCATCCGCAAAAAAGGTTTGATGCGCAAAAATCGTTTATCTGACACTCCCCCTAATTCGTTTCTACTTAGATAAAAATGAAGGCAAAAAACTTTAGATTCTTTTTGGAAAATTCCAAATGTGCAATACTCAGGACGTATGTTATGCTTTGCGCTATGCTTTGCACGTAAGCCATTGCCCTTAGCTTTTGCGAAATTGTAGGGTGCTTTAAAATGACACTTTTTTCAAAAGATACCATTTTTGCTTTTGCGCAAAGGAAACGGTTTTCTTAGCTATGCAATACATTGCAGAAGTCCATGAAGAAAGTGAGGCCAAACTACTTCTTTGCTACCGCATTCTGCAATGTGTACTTGAGAAAGGCAGACATTTGGTAAACAAACTTAAAATGCTCTCCAAATTCTGCTGGGATGGGGTTGATGACAGTAAGGAATAAAAGAGCAGTTAGTTTCGTCCCAAACTCTTGCACTAATTGTAGTACCACATTTGACTTTTAGCTCCAACTCCTTCAGATTTGTTAGTACAATCAGGTTTTTTATAAGTTCAAATGTTTTTCTGTAGTCCACCAGAAATAAATCAACAATAATATCAGAAGTGCTCTGCCACTTGACAATTAAATAGTAAATTCACACTGGATATGCTGCCATGCTATGCTTGTATTCAGCCTTGCATCTACCCATTAGTTTTCTTCTTTCTAATGAAACAAGTATAATTAGTAATGAGCTAATTGGAATAGAACAGAATTCAGACAATAACACATCCTTAAATAAAGTCTTTGGCAGAGGCACCACTTATGGATCACTTTTATAAAAAAAGGATTAAATGCAGAATAAAATTAAAAAAAACAAAACAATATGAACTTGTTTATTTAAGAATGACCACTTGGATCTCTATTAAATTTGGTCAAGATCAGTAGCTATGACTTGTGTTGTGCCTATAGAGGGTTTCAAGTCTAAGATGATAGACAGTGCCACTTGTTTTGCTCTGCAACTGTGACCCCTGGGTTGTAGTTGAAGCACTTCATGAGACATTGGCACCAGAGCTCCTCTTGCTGCTATGTTCACAATAGGTTTTTAAGTTATCCAAGTATACACTCAACACTTGGCCCTGACATCTCTTTCTATTTAAAAAAAAACATGAACAGAAAGGTCCATTGCTGTTATTATTGTATAGAATAAATTTCCAATCCGCTTGTTATA
The DNA here is from genome assembly GCF_049724085.1 of Artemia sp. Qi Xiang Cuo. NCBI lineage: Eukaryota > Metazoa > Arthropoda > Branchiopoda > Anostraca > Artemiidae > Artemia > Artemia sp. Qi Xiang Cuo. The sequence goes on along the minus strand of NW_028300453.1, from coordinate 28,778 downwards.
ACTTGAGCTTTTTCAACTAAATAAATTACTTTATGAATTAACTAGAATTGCTGAAGTTGCCAACTGAATTGTTTTAATGATAAATACTACAACTACTACTACTAACAACTCATCGCAGCACCAAGCCGCCTGAGGCCAACACAGCTACGCACGCTCCTTCTCCATCCCAATCTATTCAAAGCCTCCCTTTTTACACCCGCCCACGAGGTTCCCATTTCCTTTAAATCTTTCCTTATGACGTCCTCTCACCCCAGACGGGGACGACCTGCTTTCTGTTTAGCCCTAGATGGTTGGCCGAAAAGAACAATCTTCGGCAATCTGTCATCCTTCATCCGCACAACATGCCCTAACCACCTCAACCTTTCTCTCATTATAGACCTAGAAAGCGGTATTGAACCACATTTTTCGTATAGCCTATTGTTTGAAATACGGTCAGTCAGCGGGGTACCCAGAACAATCCTTAAGCAATTTCTCTGGAAAACATCTAGCAAATCTTTATCCGCTTTTCGAAGCATCCATGCTTCAGACCCATATTTGATCACTGTCATCACTGTAGCTTATAATATTCTAATCTTGGTTTGCAGACTTATCTTTCTATTCTCCCAGACTTTTTTTTAACTGTGAAAAAACACCCTGAGCCTTGGCTATTCTTTTTTTAACATCTTCACTGCTCCCACAATCTTTACTAATAATACTACCAAGGTAAGTGAAGCTGCCCACCTGATCAATCTTTTCATTACCCAACGTCACCTTTTCATTTTCACTTATTTCTAGCCTTAGTGACGTCTTCCTAACATTAATTTTCAAACCAATTCTAGCACCCTGGGCTCGCAAAACCTCTTGAATTCTATTTTTTTGGTTCACAATACCTTCTAAGATACTTCAATCATCAGCATAGTTTATGTCCTTGAGTTTTTTTTCTTCCCATTTGATTCCATGTTCTCCAATTGCTTTTTTTGCGCTTCTTAAAGCCATGTCCATCAATATACTCCATACCGAAGGGAACAGAAAAAAACTCTTCTTAACCCTTTAGTTATTACAAAACCAGCCGCTAACCTCATTTCCTACCTTACCCGCAGCAGTGTTATTCTCGTACATAGAGCTAATCACTTTAATGTATTTGTCTGGTATACCATACAAGGATAAAACCTTTACTAAAGCCCTTCTATCAACAGAATCGAACGCTTGCTCATACTCTATAAAACTGAGGACCAAAGGTGTTTGATAACTTAGGCACTTCTCATTTATTAACCTAAGAGTGAAAATTTGGTCAACACATCCTCTACCTTTCCTAAAACCGCGCTGCTCTTATCTTAAAACTTTGTCTACGGCATCTCTCAGTCTAAAAAGTATCATATTACTAAGCAATTTGCTGCCTACATGGACCAGACTAATGCCTCGATAATTACCACACTCACTTTTATCATCTTTCTTATAAAGTGGCTTAATTAAGGTTTTCCTAAAATCATTAGGTACTTCCCCTTTTTCAAAAATCATATTCAGAATCTTCAATAACTTATTTCTAACCTCAGAGCCACCATATTTAAGAAACTCATTTACCAACCTATCAGCACCTGGAGCCTTATTATTTTTTAATCCTTTTAGTACTGTTGCTAATTCATCCTCACAAAAAAAATCTTCCTTCACATCCAAGGTATCACAAACTTTTTCATTTTCCTCTATATTTTTTCCTGCAACTGTATCTCGGTTAAGCAAGTTCTCAAAATTTTCGGCCCATCTCGCTTTAGCTTTTTCCTTATCGCTAATTGCCACCCCATTCCTATCTTTAATTGGGACAAGTCCGGATTGACTACTACCTCTCAATTTGTTAACGTGCCAGTACAATATTTTACTATTATGCCGTCTAGCTGCATCTCCTAAATCCTCAGCAATTTTATCCATGGCCTCCACTACACACCTCCTTAGTTCATATTTCAATGCTTTCTCCACTTTCTTTACATTTCTTTTGTTTTCATGCGATCTATCACTCATATATTTCTTGTACAAGTCCTTTCTCCTTTCTATTAAACATAAAGCTTTTTCAGTAATATTATTAGCTGCAGTTCTAGCTTTCTTCCCTAATACACCTTCAGCAACTTCACAAATTATTTTTCTAAAATTATTCCAACCATCTTCCACATTATCAAATTTTAAACTCTCAAGTTTAGTATTCAACTGTTCCTGGAAAGTTTCTCTCAAATTCTCATCCTGGAGTCTACTAACATCATAACTTCCCGGGAGGTAATTACCCTTCCGATATTTCAGCTTTAAATTAACCCTTGACGCTACTAGATGGTGATCTTTACTTTTAACATCAATAACCGCACTCCTATATACCCTAGTATCCTGTACTGATCCTGTCAGTCTCTGGTTTACTATAATATAATCAATAAGGTTTGCTGTCTTACCATCACGTGAATACCATGTTAGCTTATGATCCATTTTATGACCAAACACCGTATTGGTTATAACTAGATTGTTATCTAGTTATACTAGATATAAGCAACATCTAGTTATAACTAGATGTTCCTCCTTAAACATTTTTATGAACTTAGGGTTAAATATAAATATATTGTATTTGGAACATTTATTGTTTAGCAGATAATTGTAAGGGTTGGAGTGAAAGGGTTGCTATAGTTTAAATACCAAAAATCTTCTATTGCTTGTACTGGATTTCTTATCAAATTTGACACAATTATAACTGTGTAGCAGGGAAGATATTAAACTTATAGTATCCTGATTTTATGAATATAAAAATTTTATAATTATTTGACGTTCCATCTTGGACAAAATACTTAACACTACAGTTATTCTTAGGCTGAAAGCAAATTTTTGGAGATTTATTTGTAGAAATCATCTGGAAGACAAAAGTGGCCAAGGATAACATATATTAGCCAGTATTGCTTTCACCAATGTGTATTTGGGAAAGGGAGATTTACCCCCCCCCTACTGATATCTCTGTACGTTTTTATAATTATAAATCTAGAACCCCCTCCCCCTGTTGAATTTGGCCCTTCCAAAACATATTTATGCACACGTTTTTGGGCCTTCAAGTCTTTCTTTGTAATTTATATTATTTTTTTAGTTTTAAATGAGTTTTTGTATTAATTTTCATTTTCAGTATCCAATTTATTTTCTTTTTACGTGTATATTTCACTGATTTGAAATGATTGTTGACAATGGTAAATTTGGATTCCTCATTATGGATGGTAACGGAGCATTATTTGGGACACTGCAGGGAAAAAAACTCAAGAGGTGCTTCACAAATTCACAGTAGATTTGCCAAAAAAGCATGGTCGTGGTGGTCAATCAGCTCTTTATTTTGCTTTTCTTCGTATGGAAAAGAGGCACAATTACATAAGGAACAAACCAAGCTTAGGCCCACAACAAGCCAAGCTTCTTGGGCCAAATAATTTTTCTTTACGTTTGTAACAGAGTTTAGTATTAATAAAACGATTGAATGATTGATGATTGAAAGTAGCAGAAGTAGCTGTCACATGCTTTGTGGCCAATGACGAAGTGCAAGTTGCTGGTCTGGTGCTTGCTGGCAGTCCTGATTTCAAAACTGAATAAAGTCAGCCTGACATGTTTGACAATAGGCTGCAGGCAAAAATTAAAACGATAGTAGAAATTTCAAACAGTTTAGAGACAGGGTTTAATGAAGCCATTGGATTGGCTGCAGATTGTTTAGCCAATGTTAGGTTCTTTCAAGAAAAGACATTGATCAGTCATTATTTTGATTATATCAGCGAAGACAGTGAATACTATTGTTTTGGAGTAGATCAGACACTTTTTGCTTAAAATTCAGTCAAGAATATGCCACCAACCATTCCAAAAATATGCCAAGAAAAGACAGATTTTTCCAGGGAAATAAAAATATTATCCTTCCAATACACAAGCTTTTGAAAACTGGAATAAAAAAGCTACTGTCTGATGGCCTGTTAGTGTCTGGTTTCAACAATCAGGTTCCATTTTCATTGTCCTAAGCCATTTTAATTTAGTTGGGCAAATCCATCAGTTATTTTTATTAAAATGCAAAAAGTTTAAGCTTACAAAAATTTAGTGAAGGTAGGTTAGACATAAAAATCAGATAAAAAATAAAAATAACTTGTTTTGTGGTTCATTAAGAAGATATTATATAAGTGGGGTAATAAAAGTAGAGGCCTTCTTGACTGCGTAAATATCAAAAAACATACTTTAATTTATATAATCATTTTAAACATTTATGCCCAGACTAAAAACCATTGACTTCCGCCTTCCCACGGTAATCTTCTGGGAGAAAACGGCCATCGATTCTCAAGATCGGTAAAAAAGGATTTTCAACATCATAGCTTGATGGATAGTAATTTATGAAACATCAAATGAATGGATACTGAGAACCCCAATCACGCAGTAGTTCCTTTAATGGATAATCCTCATCTGGACAACTTTTAATACAACTTTAATTTCTTGACATACTTTATTCTAAATTTAAACCTTCAAAGAGCTGCTCCAAACTTGTATTCTCTGGAGTTACACAAAAACCCTCAAAGTCAGCAACCTGAACAGTATATAAATTAGCTTCCTTTCTCACTAAATTAGTGTGAAGGTTTTCATGGGTCAACATCGAAATTGCTGTGAGGAACAGAACCATACACCGAAGATTATCAAGGCAAGTCCCACAGGACTAAATATTCCAAATCCTGAAATTTTTAGTTTGGTCTAAAAAAACACAATGGTGAGTGTATAAAATGACCCTTCCATCACTTGTTAAAAGATTATACATTTTAAACTCGACATCACTTAAAAAAAATTACTGTAAAATAATAGGGGGAAAGCCTGGATACAAGCAAAGATCTCCTTGGTCAAGATCGGCTAAGAGCACTAAGAGCAGAATATTTGAGTATATCCGAACTAAAATCGTTATGAAATTGCAAACGTCTATTACAATATGCAAGCCTCATATCACAAGGAATATACTCTGGGTATTGTTTAATAACCATATCAAAACATCGAAAGTAGCGAGGACAAAGTTCACAAGAATGAGAATGCCATAAAATAAAACATTCAACTTTCTCAATGCTAGTTGTGTCATGGGTATGTAAAATTATAGACCCTTCTAAATTTTTAAATAAAATACACTTGTAGCCTGCCATCACTGTAAAACTAATCAATGTAAAGTAAGGGAAGAATCCATGTACATTGACAAACACCACCAAAAAATAAATCAACTAAATTGACAGTACAATCCGCAATAATAATCGCAGGGTAAGTGGTGTGAAAATGTAATCTTCTCTGACAGCTGAAAGACTGTCTACCATAAAGACGACACCCCTGAAATGGGACAATGACCATAGAAGTAATCGAAGTAATCGAAGTAAACATAGAAGTAATCGATTTAATAAATTATTTTAATATTTTCAGAATATCTATTTGCACTTACGTCAAAAATCACGGCTAAGTCGCTAGAATCCCCCTTTCCTTCGGAATGGAGTGCGAGGCGAATAACACTTGGCCTGATCGAATTTAACGATTTGATCAGGCTTGTCTCAGTGTTGTCCAGGGGCCCATCCAACTTTGCACGCTTTTGTTGTGAGCCTTGATCAACAACATCCTAAAATAAAAAAAAAATATTTTCAGATTTCAAACTATTTAGCTTCTGAAAATATAGCCCTAAATCGTCTTAAACACACAGAGAAGATAGCGACAGTCCTAGACGAAAACTAAACCAAATATTTTTTTAATATGATGCATGAAAAAGAAATAGCACAATTTGATCAGCTACTTCAATTCTTACTTATTCAAAATATTAATGGGAGGCACCTCCCCTTCAATTCCACAGCACCAAACCTCAAAAATTGACAATTATAGATCATTTTGAATTTTATATGCCACTCTATTAAAAATAAAGTGAATAAATTTCAAAATTGTTAAAATCATAGAAAAAGGAAGAAGAAGAGTCCTAGACTGAGCCTAAACCAAATATATTTTGAATGTGATGCATGAAAAAATAGCACAATTTGAGTAGCTACTTAAATTCTTACTTATTCAGAATGTTAATAGGGGGCACTGCCGCTTCAATTCCACGGTACCAAACCTTAAAAGTTGACAATTATAGATCATTTTCAATTATATATGCCACGGTTTTTCCTTAAAAATTTTTTTCTTAAAGGAAACTTCCTTAACTTAATGACGAGACAAAAATGGATTTCTTTTTTATTATAATACAAGAAAAATTTACTCACCAGGACTCGCTTAGAACATTCCATATCTCTATCAATACAAATGATCAACAAATCTATATATACAATGAATGAACTATTCAAACTTTACAAAATTCCAATTTGAATCTCTATTTTATAGCCAAAAAACTGAATATATTAACACATAACCAAGACGCACCGGTTTTTGCCAAGGATAATGAACTTACCCTAAAAGACATGTAGGTCATTGAACTTTGTGCAGATACAGGAGTTATAGGAGCAGAACCCCTGAATGGAGGCCTGAATGTACCAGCAGTCAGGACGTCAAACGTTGAACTTCCAGGACGTCGAATCTTGAATGTTGAAAGTGGTATTGAAGAGGGCAGTGAGCTCTTCCAGTTTAAAAGCACTGTTTCAGACTTTGTTGAGTCAAAATGATGCGCAACCTTGATGTGTTCATCTTAAGGATACAATTTCCACGTTTGATGTAAGGATACATTTAGAGCTGGGTTGACTCCGACTGAGCTTATAGAGTCACACCATTGACCCTGTTCCAAACCAAATAACCTTTTAGCTTAGCATCTAACTTTATTATAAGATTTTATAAATTTTATTAAGATTTTAATATAAATTTAGGCCCAATAAAATGATTGAACTAATTATATTAAAAACCAGTAAACAATTCCAATCAACCTGTTGCGGATACACCTTCTAGGCTGGCTGCCAAAAAAGTAAGATTAGCTTTAAGAGATTGTTTGTAAATGTTTTTATTCCATTTGATTGAATTGTCTTTCTTCACTTCGCTTCATGTACCAGTCCTGGTTGAACTTCCTTGAAGTAATGATGCTAGGGCTGTTTTGTGAATATTTTAGTTTTAAAGATTTTATTTTAATGTGAGTTCTTTTATATTCGTTTTTTTTTTCATTTGTTTTGCTGAGGACGGCCCTCTGGGTCGAAATATTCATTTAAACTTGTGTTCCACTGTCTTATATAAAAATTTCTCTATTGTTCCTTCTGTTGTTTATGATGGAAAGGCCGTGTGGTCTTCTTCGCTATTTATTGTAGTAGAAATATTTTTGTAACAAGAGGAGAGGGCCCTCGAAGCCTGAAGAGGAGGTTGTAATCTCTGGTGATTTTTAATCTGGTGATCTCTGGGAATTTTTCTATTTGAACGTATTTTTGGGTTTAGGTGGTCGTTTTCTATCAAATCAAGCATGAAGAATCTGAATCCGACGTCAGAAATCAAGTTTTCTGTACCCCAGTATCAATTTTCATCTTCACGGAACGGGGGATTGGGAGGGGGAGGGGGTGAAGTACGTAGATCATTATTTGCCGGATTCCTGCGAGTAAAGTATCAAAACTTTTTTATTTGATACTTTATAAAGTATCAAACACTTTGTAAATACAAGTATTATATAATACATATAATACAAGTATTATAAAGATATATGATATTTAATAAATTATTTGATATACTTTAAAGTATATAATATATTACTACTGTTTAGCCAATACTAAACCACAATTATCGAAGGAAAATATTGATTTGTATTTTTTTTTTACATATCTTTTTTATATAGTATTTCAATTCGCCTTGTAATCGATCCCTTTTTTTTATCAGTACAAGCTGCATTATGTCTAAATTTCTAGGGGCGAACTGGTAGGATTTGTTTTGCTCAGGTGTATTTTGACATTTGCCTTCCTAGGATCATTTAGAATGCAACAAATATTGTTAATTTATAACTTTAAGTGCGTTTTTTACCGGTTGCCTTTCAAAATATTTGATCACAGTATGTTTAAAGCAAATACAACTCGAAGCATTATGGAAAAGAGAAACAAAAAAAACCTTGTTCTTCGAGCATTCGTTCTTGAAGCGTAGGTCAAAGCGCCCTCAGTGCAGAGTTAGGAATAAAAAATTCAGATAAAAGTCCACGGGACTATATAAAAAGACAAGCAAACACTAACGTATAAGAATAAAAGGCCACAAACTGTCTCTATTTCCCCTTTTTGTTGTGGTTTTCATAGGGGCAAACAATGTCCACGCACAAGAAGGACACAAACCTACTTTTAAAATGGTTAGATTTGAAAATGAACTAGTTACTCACTTTAATGTGAGCCACGGCATTATTCATGTATCGGCGGTTACGATTGTAATTTCTTCTGGCTTTCCGGGAATTTCGTTCTTGAAATTCGGTATTTAGTTGCCTATCGGCTAAAGAACGCAAAACTCCAAATGTTTTAAGAGGAATCTTTGCCGTCATATTTCTCAGATTTTCTAATTTCATAATTCGTGTTTTATCGTCATCAGTCTGTAAAAGAAAAGAAAATTAATCATTTAAATAGCACAAACACTGAATATGATTTTACATTTATTAAAATACAAGACTTTTTGGGCCATGGTTAGTACAAAATAGAACAACATACAGATTATGGGGTAAATTTTCAGTTGGCTATTTACCCCTACGTTGACACTAATTCATCCTTTGTGATCTATTTTCATATGCGAAATTGCAAATGTCATATATTTGTTTTTCACCCCAGTCCTCGGCACTGTTTTCCTTTCTTTTTTTTCTACAATAATTAACCCCCTTGTGAAAGTACATATGCACTTATAAGTAGCTGATTTGAAATTATTATTATTATTATTATTACTCCTCGAGTAAGCAATACCCCATTCGTTGAGTTTGTATTAATTTTGACTATTTACCTCATATATTATTCATTCAGAAGTAGGTAGCTTATAAGCGTATAGGCCTAAATTTCAATCATCTTAAAACATATAAAAAAAGAACGGCACTTCAAGGTATTATTAAGAGTTAAAGGAAGAATTACTGAATGTTATAACATAAAAATATAAACGAGGGTATCTAACCCCATTCGTTGAGTTTTCTTTAATTAAAATCATCACAAAAAAATTTAATTGCCAAGCTTCTTAAGTCAGGTTTCACTGCACTGCATATTATTTACAGGTCAATCTTGAAAGAGTCCTATTGACATGGATCATGGAAGGCTTTGATTTAATAAACTATTATTATTAAAGTCTCAGAATATTTTTCCCCGTGAACGACAAATAACAATTTTCCTTACATTCCAATGTTAAATATCACTTGCATACAGGAAACTGGTGGGATTTTAGACATAAATTTGTCACATCCAGAAGGGACCCGCATCTCGTTATACCAAAGAGGCATGCTAATCTACTTTCTACTATTATTTTTTAACCCCACTACATTGATGCCTTAAGTCAGGTTTCCATGCGTTGCATATTATTTACAAGTCAATCGCGAGAGAGCATTATTGGCCTCAAACATAGAAGGAATCGATTTAATAAATTATTATAATATTTTCAGAATTTCTATTTGCACTTATGTCAAAAATAACGGCTAAGTCAGGTTTCACTTCACAGCATATTATTTACAGGTCAATCTCGAAAGAATCCTATTGACATGGATCATGTAAGGCATTGATTGAATAAACTATTATTATTAAAGTCTCAGAATATTTATCCCCATGAACGACAGTAGAACCCCATCATGAGGTCCCACGACTCACCCCTGCTGCCATCTGCAATTTAGTTTAATGCTGACAGGGGACCATATATGGGAGAAGACTCCCTAGGGAAAACAACTGTGGTTTCAGTCCCGAACCTACGCCCTATATGGGCATCGAATCCCCTAGGAGAACACATTTCAGATAAAGTAATTGCATAACCTAGCCTAAATTTAAGAGTTCGTGGCGGGGCACCATATATTGGGATAGACTGCCTAGGGGAAATGGATTTCTGAGAAAATGATTGAGTAATCGATTGGGAATTTTATTGAACCGATAACGGGAAACAAATCACGTGTCTTCTTCTAAGCCAATCAGAGGGCTGGTTACATATTAGCAGCAGAGGATTGCAGAGAATATAAGGAAAGGATTTTTGCTATAGTTTTTATTAGTCTGTGAATAGAATTCAAAGGAGTGAAAAATCATTAAGTTCTTAGTTAGCAGTGTGATTACATGACTGAACAAGTTGAGTTAGAAATATCCTTTTATTTCAACTGTTCTATTTGCAAATTTGATTTTCATGGTTTTGAATATTCTCATGAACCTACTGTTTGTTCAGACATCATAGAGGCAGATATAGATGAGAAGAATCTAAACGAAATGAAAAGAAAAATTACATATGATATGGAGAGAAATATATATCGATCGCAAGTAAGCTCACATAAAACATGGTTTTATATGACAGAAAAGGAAGATCAAATGAAGAGACTGGGAAAAGAGGGATGTCTATATAGCGTAAAAATCAGCAGTGAAAACCCAATGAAAAATGTGTATAAAGCAAGATATAACTCTGAATATTATGATGAATATGTTCTAAGAGAAGAGAAAAAGTGGCTATTTAAGAGACAACATAAGAGGTTATTCTATGAAAAGGATTTTAAACAACGAAAACCGTGGTGGAAGATTTCTTATATATGATTTAACGATAAATATTATTATTGATATGTATTACGTGTTTTATATTGTAATCATACAATAAATTTGATTATACTATTTTAATTTTCACATATTAGTTATATATATATATAGAGTAAGGATGTCATCAGAGACTTCTGTGCGTGAATAGTTCAGATTGAATAGATCAGCCTTTAGAGTGATATCGATCCTCAATCAAGTTTTCTATCAAAGATATAAATAAATCTTTCTTCAAATATTTATTCTTTTGCTATATCAATATTTATTAGAGTTTTCAGGTGTATTATCTCAGGTTCAATTATTTGAACCTCGTCTTCTTCCTCCACTGGCATAATATCTATGAGAGAGGGTGTCTCCTGAGATTGAGTGTATACCACCTCCTCAAATAAATCGTCGCGTACTCGAAGTGTCGGTAAACTGGTTCTCAGTTGCCCGACATCTTCGATCTGCCACATTCGACCCGCAGGCCAACTCCTCAAAAGATCCTCTGATATACATGTGCAGAGAAGCTGTTCCTCCTCCTCAAGTGTAATCTCACTTGCATCAATTTCAGTACACGTAGCTAGAAGCTCCTCTTCCTCCTCAAGAGTGAGCCCCCACAAACGCCACACATCCTAAAAAAAATTGAGAACACTATGATGGAAATATAAATTAAAATTTAAACAATGTTGTGGGAGAATGGCTCTTGGAAATTTTCAGCGGGTTTCAATTTCTGGGAAAAATTTCAACGGAAGAGAGATTTCAAGATTGACCTGAAAAACGATTAAAAATTTAAGTCTTTTTTCAGAAATTAAATTGAAGAAATTAAATAAAAATAAATTATTTCAGCTGAAAGTAAGGAGTTGCATTAAATTTCAAAACGAACAAGCTTTGGAAGGAAAATAAACCATTTCTATAAAAAACGAAATATAAGGCTATATTTACCATAAACTCTAGTTTTTGCATTAAAATTCTAGAAAATAAATTTCTCTGGATCAAATGTGAATCTTTGATTAGAAAAAACCCAGCTTTGGAATGAAAAATATGCCATTTCCTTAAAAAATGAACTAAAAGGCATTTTTTGACCGTAAACACTAGTTTTTGTAAGAAAATTATAGAAAATACATTTCTCTGGTGCAAATGTGAACCTTTGGATAGAAAAAGCAAAGGTTTGGAATTAAAATAAGCCATTTCCGTAAAAAATGAACTACAAAGCTTTTTTTACCGTAAACACTAGTTTATGTAAAAAAAATTATAGAAAATACATTTCCCTGGGTCAAATGTGAATCTTTGGTTAGAAAAAGCCCAGCTTTGGAACGAAAATATGCCATTTCGTAAAAAAATGAACTATATAGCTTTTTTGACCATAATCACTAATTTTTGCAAAAAAATTATAGAAAATACATTTCTCTGGGTCAAATGTGAACCTTTGGATAGAAGAAGCCCAGCTTTGGATCGAAAAATAAGCCATTTCCTTCAAAAATGAACTATACAGCATTTTTTAACCGTAAACTCTAGTTTTTGTAAGAAAATAATAGAAAATACATTTCTCTGGGTCAAATGTGAATCTTTGGTTATGAAAAAGCCCAGCTTTGGAAAAAAATAAGCCATTTCAGTAAAAAATGAACTATAAAGCTTTTTTGACCATAGACACTAGTTTTTGTTAGAAAATTATAGAAAATACATTACTCTGGGTCAAATGTGAACCTTTGGATAGAAAAAAGCCCAGCTTTCGAACGAATATAAGACATTTCCGTAAAAACTAAACTATATAGCATTTTTGACCGTAAACACTAGTTTTTGTAAAAAAAATTATAGAAAATACATTTCTGTGGGACAAATGTGTATCTTTGGTTTTAAAAAAGCCCAGTTTTGGAAGGAATACAAGATATTTCCGTAAAAAATTAACTATAAAGCTTTTTTTACCGTAAACACTAGTTTTTGTAAGAAAATTATAGAAAATACATTTCTCTGGGTCAAATATGAATTATTGGTTATGAAAAAGCTCAGCTTTGGAACGAAAATAAGACTTTTCCGTAAAAAATGAACTATAAATCTTTTTTTTACCGTAAACACTAGTTTTTGTAAGAAAATTATAGAAAATACATTTCTCTGGTTCAAATGAAATCTTTGGTTATGAAAAAGCCCAGCTTTGGAACGAAAATAACGGTTTATCGAGGAGTTTATAACCCCTGAGCATGTGCAGAAGATTCAGCAGACGAAGTCTGGCTTAGTGGCTTATATCAAAACGGACTCTGCTGCTCAAGCCCTAAGTGATTCGTTATCCAAGATATCTGATATTAAAGTGAAATACCAAGAAGAAAAGTTCATGGCTGTTGCAAAATTCGTTCCACCGGGTACTACCCCAGAAGAGATAATTGCCGGTAACTCCAATGTCACAGACGCTAAAAGATATGGGACTTCACAGACAGTTCGACTTGCGTTTGCTGATGCATCATCACGTGACAGGGCTATATGGCAAGGTATCTATGTTGAGTACACCCATCTCAAAGTAACGGCGTTTAAAGAAATCCAAAAAGGTGCTTCAAGTGTCAGTCGTTCGAACACTTGGCTCGAGAATGCAGCAACCAACCTTGCTGCCCCCGCTGGGCAGGCCCCCATGAATCGACAAGAGAAGCCCCGTGTCAATCGAATAGTGTTAAGTGTGCCCTCTGCCCCAACGACAAGAAAGAGCACCCAAACTAAAGCCTGTTCTGCCCAGCTGTAAGATAAGCCATGAACAAAGAGCCTCAGACTCGAAAATGAACAAGCTAAAGGTCTTTTGCCGAAACATCTACGGTCATAACGCTGGGAAAATAGACTATCTAAGTGGAATCTGCTCCAATTATAATGTAATTTGTTTGCAGGAGCATCTGCTTACCAAGGACAATTTTGCTCTGTTCCAGTCCTTCCCGCGCAAATCCGTTTTCATACATGAAGTTAAATGACTATTTACGCGAGGAAGACCAAGCGGCGGCACCGCTGTTTTAGTGGACGACCAGATCCCCTGTAGGCTGTATAAGTCCTGCGACTATTACACTTCTGTGGAATTTGTTGGGTCGTCTAACTTTTTCCTCATCAATGTATATCTTCTAACAAACCTGAATAACGATCATTCTGAGAAACGCTATGCCGAAGCGTGTAGTCGTTTAAGCAGACTCCTCTGCGGAATCGGCAAAAGACGTTTACTAATCTGTGGAGATTTCCAGTGCAACCCATCTGTACCTGGTAAAATAACAGACATTCTTCTAGCAGCATTACCATACGGGGTATCTGTTTGTGACAAAGATCAGCAGTTTACCTATATACACAATAGTGGATCTACGACTAACATTGACCATGTGGTAACAAACTTCCCACTAATGGAAAGGGCAAGTGTTGATTCCAAGCATACCTGCAGTAATCATTTAGGTCTATCCTTCTATATCCCATTTAAGTCGGCCACCACCAGAGCAGCTAATACACACTTTACAAAAGCTGAGTGGAAAAAGATAGATACCGTGCTTTATCAATACACCTGTGACACAATCTTGAGTAAAATTAAAGCACCGTATCAGCTGTTACTGCACAGTGTACGAGACCCGGTCACATTAAACTTCTACTGTGAGGAAATTTGCCAAGCCCTGAAAATAGCAGATAAGTTAGCCGTCCTTAGCCAGAAGGTCCGTCCTGGTTCTCAGAAACCAGGGTGGAACAAGTGTCCTTTGGTAAAACAAGCGGGAAAACGAGCAAAATTGTGGTCCAATATTTGGAAAGAGTCCGACAAGCCCCGATCAGGGCTGATATTCCAGTTGTTTCGGAGCACGAAAAAGAATTATCTTCATCTAACTGAAAAATCAAAAAGTGAAGAATCAATCATCAATCATTTTATTAATACTAAACTCTATTACAAACGTCAAGAAAAATTATTTGGCCCAAGAAGCTTGGCTTGTTGTTGGCCTTACAATATAATAAAGCACTAAAACAACCATAAATATTAATCTAAATTAAACAATATATATGAAATAAAGATTAAAGAGAATAAACACTACCATACAGTAAAAATATATATATATATATATATATATATATATATATATATATATATATATATATATATATATATATATATATATATATATATATATATATATATATAAGGGAAAAACACAATAAGGAGAAACACTAGGAAAAGAGAAAACAGGGAAAATAAACGAAGGAGAGAGAAATTACTAAACTGGAAAGACACGACGAATAACTGCCTTTGCAGACAGAAATAACGAGATCCTGAGCCAAGCGGTAGAAGCACAAGCACTGGTGGAAGAAAGAAAACAAATGGCTGTTTTAAAGTTAAAGTTCAGTGTGATGTTTGTAAGGGTGGACCAGAGTGGTGCATAGGTGGTCATTTATCTTCCGGGGGGGTGGTTTTGGGGCTCCAACTTTTGTTGCTGTGCTTTTCAGATAAATGTACTATTTTCTTTTCTGTAATTATATTTGCCTATAAGATAATTTTCAATCCTAAGTTGAACTCTCGTTATTAAGCTAGATTGTTTTGCAATAAGTAAGCTTTGAACTTAAATTCTATTTTGGTGTTCTGGGTCTGGGCTATTGAAAGACAAAATTACACAAAAGTAGAAGGGATTTGGAAGTAGATTTAGAGGATTGGCCAGGGCCAAGCGAAGGTCCATTGTAAAGTTTGTTGTACAGAACTAACATTATTTAGTTAGTCTATATTGAGACCCCGTTTGGGGGAGTCTGCTCTTTTCAGAGTTGATATATGTGTGTGACCTTTTGGAAGACTACAAGTAGGCTATTTTCTACAGCTGTGTAGACTATTTTTCAAGGAACCCAGACAGGGTAGGAAAAGAGTTGCGAGATACCGCCCATTATTATATCGACAAGGGGGTTTGTTTACCTTCCAAGGAGACAGCTAGAGATTTTAGTGGTGACCCGGGTTGAGTTCACCCTTGGCCTTAGAGTTTAGCCATTTGACCGTTCGATTACGTTATTATACCCTGGGCCAGGGTATATTGTAAATTGGGTATTAACAAACCCTATATTTAATAAAACCATTGTGGTAAGCGCAGGCATCCTACTATAATATTTGGCGCCACCAGGGGCTTTCCCCTCCTATAAGAGGTGTAGCACCACTTTTGCACCAATAAGTGGTGACATCCGTACTTTACCACTCGAATATATATATATACATATATATATATACACACACACACACACACACACACACACACACACACACACACACACACACACACACACACACACACACACACACACACACACACACACACACACACACACACACACACACACACACACACACACACACATATATATATATATATATATATATATATATATATATATATATATATATATATATATATATATATATATATATATATATATATATATATATATATATATATATATATATATATATATATATATATATATATATACATATATATATATATATATATATATATATATATATATATATATATATATATATATATATATACATATATATATATATATATATATATATATATATACATATATATATATATATATATATATATATATATATATATATATATATATGTATATATATATACTATATATATATATATATATATATATATATATATATATATATATATATATATATATATATATATATATATATATATATATATATATATATATATATATATATATATATATATATATATATATATATATATATATATATATATGTACATAATCAGATTATCGTTTTGCTGGCTATATCAAATTCCCTTGGGACAGTACATTTTCATTGTCAGTCTTCAGAGTTTAAGCACCTGTTTTTAGACTTATACTTCACTAACAAGAACTTAATTAATTCATTGACCTTCAAAATTATAAAAGTTCACAATTAAGATCAAACTGGGCATGCAATATTCGTAGGCAATCACGCTTAGATTGATGTGGGGAAAGAAAAGTAAGCAGAATAGGGGGGAGAGTTGTTAGCAAGAGCTGTCATACCCACTGGGCTTGCCTCTTAAAGTGCGGGGACAAGATAGACAGCTTCCAACAGTTCACTTACCCCTCTTACATCGAAACCACCTGAAAAACATCATTCAGCACTCGGGCGGGAAAGTTTTTTTCCAGGAAAGACTATACTTTCCCTGTGCGCATAAGGTTTAATTCTTTGGATACTGATCTAACTATATCTATCGACTCTTTTTTACCTTAAATTGTCATTGCAGTTATTATTGCTGTTACGTGAGCAAGATGTTAGTGGAATATGCATATTCACCTGTTCTGAATTTTCTCCAATCAAATTTTCGCGAAGGAATCGATGATGTGATGATAATTAGTCATGCACCGGAATTTTTTGTTGATAAAGTCATTAAAGACGCCAAAGCGGAGTTTTGGGGAATAGCAGATCCGAATAAATCTGTTCCAAAGCGGCAGGGTGACCTAGCTTCACAGAGAAATTTGAAAGATATTCTGGACTTGTTGCGTCAATGTGAATCTGATAATACCCTGCTGCCAATTTTGTCATTTTCTCTCACCTACTGAAGTCTCCGTTATCCCCGCAGTAGCTTACTCCAGGTTAGTCAGCAAGATTAGCTCCCTAGACCGAGCCCTTAAACAGATAAACGAAAAAGTGACATCATATGATTTGAATTTTCCCTCCCTGTATAGTGCCTCGTTTAAGCCGAATATAAACACATCCAATTCTACTGTAGTAATCTCTAAAATTTTTCCCGAGCTTGACAATCTGGTGAGACGTTACGATTCCATTAAATAAATTAATGGACATCAAGCCAATCATTTTATAAAGTCGTCGGACAATAAACTTTTAGTGCATATAGACCCAGTTGCAGCAAAGAAATTTTGTGATACGGTACCTAATGTTCCGAAGTGTGAAGCAAAACTTCAAGAGCGGAAACCCATTGGAATAGTTAAAGGCATATCGCTAGCTTATGACGTCAGTTTGTTCGAGGGGCGTGAAGGAGTTGTAGACGCTAAGCGCATCGGGCAGTCCTTGACTGTTAAGATATTCTTCTACGATGTTGTTGGACTTTGAAATGCACTTCGTCTCGGACTTAAGGTAGAATATGAAATTTCTCGAGCATTTGAGTGCCCCTGTCCTCCTTGTTGCTGTTATAAGTGTCAATCACCTAATCATATGAAGGCCAATTGCACCAGCCCTCCCCACTGTTCCCGCTGCAGCGGTATGCATTTATCGACAAAAGATGCACCATGTTTGGCCGAACCGAAGTGTGCGCTATGTGGTGAAGGCCATGTTGCATTCAGTCTAAAGTGCCGCGTAATCCGCAGTGCCATAGATAAGCGTGCATCGAATAAGAAATGACTGGAAAGTAACGTTTTCTGTGTTTTCTTTTAACATAAATGGCACCAAAGACAAAGATTATTCAATAAATCAGAAAATGATCGATTTTGACATCGTGTTGCTACAGGAACATCTTTTGCCGGCTGTAAGTGTCAGCTCACTAAACAGAAGTGATGAACATTTAGTTTATACAACCAGTGCCAGACGGACGAGGGGCAGACCTTCCGGAGGGCTTGCATGTATTGTGAGCAATAGACTTTTGTGCTTTTCTCCCCATTGTATAAAATCGTGCGATAATTTTGTTGCCCTTCAAAGTGCAAATCTAGTGACTATCTTTACTTACCTACCTACTGTTAAAAGAACGGTTCTGTCACTCTATCAATTTACACAAACTGTATCTTCTCTGAAGAATTTCCTTCGGAGTATTGAAAGTCAAAGCTTTAAGTGGATCATAGTGGGAGACCTAAATTGTAACATAAATAGAGAGTCAACTCGGTCTGATCTTGTGCTTCAATCTTTGCCAGATGGATATCAGATAGTAGCCAAGACTGCAGATTTTTCGTATATTCATAATAGTGGACATGCGTCGGATATAGACCACTTTGTTTGCTCGGCTGGTCTGATATGCTCGAGTATCGAGGCTCATGACAAAGAAAGAGATTATGATCACCTCCCCCTCTCTTTTACCGTCTCTGTTTTACATTCTACTTGCCGTAATCAATGTGAATCTTCTGTTCGGGGCACGAAATGGTATGATAAGCGTGAATGGAATAAAGCTAACTGAACATTATATATCTATACTTTGGCAACTCTGCTCTCATCTGTGACAGTTCCTTACTATTTACTTTGTACCAGTGTCCTCTCGCCTAATGCTCGATCACAACTTAATTCTTACTATTCTCAGATTGTTGCCTGCCTCAAACAAGCCGAGGCCATAGCTGTCCCTGTTTCACGTATTCGTTCGAAAACAAGAAGTTCTTTATGGAAAGAGGTTTTAACTGAGGTACCCTCAGTTAAAAATTGTGAAAAATCGGGCAAAAATGTGGCTTCGGATATGGAATGCGTGTGGCCGCCCCACCTCGGGTCATGTATTTAATATTAAAAAAAAACAAATCTGAATTCAAATCTTACTTGCGAAGCGTCCGATATAAGGGTAAGGAATTTCCAAAAAGTCCTCGGCAATGGAGTGAAGTGGTGAATTTTAGTAAGCTAAACCCGACTGTTTCGTTCAGTTTAATTCCTGGTGATTCATGGGTTAGTCATTACTCGACAATTTTCAGTACAATTAATTATGCAGTCCATTCCAGGTTTTGTAGATTGCTTGATTCAGTTATTCCGCGTAGACTACGCCAGAAAGATATTATCCCTATTAGTGCTGAGTCTGTCGTGAAAAGCATTAAAAAACTAAAATCTAAGTCTGTTGATTTGGATGGAATTTGTGTTGAACATTTAAGAATCGATTCTCCCGAGTTGATTAGACATCTGCAACTACCTTTTCAGATGTGTGTTAGTAGCTCACTAGTGCCTTATTCTTTCCTGTGTGGTACTGTTACCTCTGTTCTGAAGCAAGGGAAGGATCCGCTTAATTGTGGATCCTACCGCCCTATCACTGTAGCGTGTAATTTAAGCAAACTATTTGAATATGTATTGCTCCCATTTATTCAAGATAAGGTGGATTATGACGCAAATCAGTTCGGTTATAAGTCACGCATAGGATGCCAGCGAGCTCACCGTATACTTGTTAAGGTGTTACAAAAAGCAAATCGTTGAAAAACGGAAGTTCACGTTTGTGCGTTAGACCTATCTAAAGCTTTCGATACTGTTTGTCACTCTCAGGCATGGTTTTCTCTGGCACGTTTGGGTGTGAATAGTTCAAATATTTGTGTACTTCGGTTTTGGTACCAGAATTCATTTATTCAGTTGAGGCAGGGTTCCCGGGCCTTTAGCAAAATCCCAGTTAGATCTGGGGTCCGTCAGGGTAGTGTGCTTTCACCTCATATTTTTAAAGCTTGTTTATTGAGTGTTCTAAATATGATACCGCTTTCTTACTCTTCAGGGTTGTCAAACGTCTCCTATATTGCATATGCGGATGATCTTCTGCTTGTTAGCAGGTCAAAGTTCGCATTAATGAAGTCTGTGCTACTTGTATCGCGGCTGTATGGGGAAATCGGATTAAGCCTCAACACTGATAAATGCGAATATTTAGTATTTATTTCAAAATCTTCAGCAAAGCTGCTTAATTGTGGCGCATTTTCTGTAAAAGGTTTTGAATCTTTCCGATGTCTTGGGATCACTATTTGCAAATCTCTTACTTCATTTAGTTTCCAAACATTGAGTGATATTAAAGATAAGCTGAAACTGGGGTACGCCAAAATTGTCCCCAACAGGGGAAGATATAACAGAAAAGCATTGCCTAAATTGTACTCGGATTTTTGTGACCACGCAGTTTGTTCCCAGCTGGCCTTCACATCCTGTTTCGCCCAGGGGATATTAGAAATATTAGAAATATGTATTTTAGATCTTGAAAGTTTTAATTGTATATACATCGCAGATACAGTAATAGAAAGATGATGAGAAATTTTGGCACTCCGGCTCTTTTAAATTGTTGTGCGATAACAAGTTTCCGTCTTAAGGTGAAAATTTTTTCTAATTTTGGTTTTAACCTGCAAATTATCTTGTGTGCAACCGCGAAGTTTGATGACTTGTTTGGTTGTTGGTTTTGTATAAATTTATATTTTTTTTTTTTTTTTTTTTTTTTTTTTTTTTTTATTTTTTTTTCCTCTTTTCTTTTTTTAATACAATTAATTTTATGTATAGTGGGTCAAAATAAATTAATTATTATTATTATATATATATATATATATATATATATATATATATATATATATATATATATATATATATATATATATATATATATATATATATATATATATATATATATATATATATATATATATATATATATATATATATATATATATATATATATATACATATATATATATATATATATATATATATATATATATATATATATATATATATATATATATATATATATATATATATATATATATATATATATATATATATATATATATATATATATATATATATATATATATATATATATAGGTGATTGGGAATCCCCTGCAAACAGTATTTACGAGAAAACAAGAGAAAGAGCTCAGCACCTACCTTCAGAAATGTAGCCTAATGAACCACGGTCTGACACCAAAGGCTGTTTGAAAGTTGGCTTATGACTGGACATTGACCCTATATATTACAGTCCCCGAAATTGGAATACATACATGCATACATGCGTGTATTTAAAAACCAGTGGCCATATACACAAAAAAAAATAAATAAAAATAAAACAATAAGGAAAGAAAAATAGCCCACAGAGGGGGCAGGCACGCCTACTTTTCAAGCCATCCTCATCATAAGACTCCCAGTAGCCCTTACGCAGTGGTATGCAATTTGCCTGCGCCTGCAAGCAATACTTAAGGGTTCTCCACGGTAGGTTCAGCTTCAAATAAAACTCCTCCACATACACATCTTTAACATGTCTGTAAAAATGCAGGCTACTAGACTTCTCCAGACCCGATAGCCAAATCTGAATGTCTTGGTCCCGAAGGCGCGATGAAAACTTACCGAGGATATCTTCAGGTTTACCGAGAGGACCCTGCCCCTCATTCCCTGCCCATGATAAGCCAGCATTATCCAACAGTGCTTTAACTTGTTTTGGCCATGCTGTCTTTTTGGTAAAACTCAACATCTCTGTGTAGGCTGCTTTCGCCAGGCGGTTATCAGGTAAGCGCGTAACCTGTAACCAAAACTTAATCATTTGTATACTCCTCATATGATGTAGATCCTGCAAACCCAAATCCCCCTTTAGGACCAAACTACTAAAATTCTGTTGGAGGCCTATAACTCTTTTAAAATACATAAACTGCAGAGATTCCAGTTGTTTACCGTAGTAGTCCCCCACGACTCGCATCCATAATGGGCAACAGGTAGGACTTTAGTCATAAAAAGGTACTTGTGCATCTTCATATTTTTGATTCCCATGATATGTATATACACTGTTGTTAAACTTCTTTTATATCTGTTTTAATTATGTTTTTAGAAGCTGATTATGCTTTACCAATCGACATTAAGAAGCAGGTTGACATTTCAGACCCTTTTTTGTTTCCCAAACTAGAAGATGGTCTGATAAATTCTTTTCTCTGCTTTTCGGTGTCACTTTAACTTGAACCTGAGACTCAGGAATTTGGTTCGACATCTATCAGTAATCAAGGTAAAAATTCAGAGTTCCGGGATCCACTTAATAAGATAACAATTACTAGAATTCGACTAGAAAAAGTAGAATATTAGTAATATAGAATTAATAATTAATAGAATTAATAAAAAAGCAAATTAGAAAAAGAAAGAGTAAACTCTAACTTGCATGCTATTACTTACTACTCAAAGTCCTAAATTATCCAAAGAGGAGTCACTCAAACGACAATTAAAAGTTCTAGTGCCCTTTTTAAGTAACAAAACTCGGTTCAGCATAGTTTAAAAGTCCAAGCATTTTGGGATAACCTTAACGTCTACCGCCCATGGTAAAATGGCTTTTTCTTGGGATTTGTCATTTGTTTACCTATAGTATTTGCTTATAAAAAGTTTACAGATATTTTTTTTTTTTTTGGGGGGGGGGGGGAATTTCTGATGGAATATATTTTCCACCAGAAGAATTGTCCATTAGATGAAAAATTTCTATGGGTGAATTTTTCGGGCCAGTTTACCTCTATAACCGTGGAAATTATGACCCTAAAACTGATTTGATTTTTAATCTCCCCTCCTGCCTTCACATTCAATCGAGGTTTAGGTAAAACAGCTGGTACTAACAAGCCGTAAATAGAGAACAGTCAATGTCACTGATAAGTGAAAATCCAAAAGTTTTTATTGAAATATACTAAAATTCACAATTGAATCTTGGATTATTTTTAATGGATTCAAGTAAGCTGTAATAAAAAGAGAAAAACCTTGTAGCTTGGTCTACAAAAAGAATTCTCAAATCCCACATTTTGAGCTAATTTCCAATGTCATTTTTTTCTTCTTAAGTGTGTCTATGCCTTCCAAAAAGATAACATTTATAACAAAATGAACAAAGATGATTCATTGCCATTCACGACACATGGAGGATCGACAGTTTATAAGCACTTAAAAACAATCAAATTATTAGTCAAAGAATCTGGCAGAAGACACTCATCCAAAGGCAAATTTAATCATAGTCGAAAGAGAACAATATAAAACTATTTTGCACGCTTCAAAAGACTTTGCTTAATTAAAATGCTACCACATTCCAGGATTTTATTTACAAAGGCTTTGACAGGTAAATCAATTCAGTGTGCTTAGCCAGAATAGAGTTGAACACTCGTCTTCATTACCAGTATTCTAGACTTGTGTAGTTGCAAATGTTCAATATTTAGATAAATGAAATCAAAGTATAACCTAGAAACATACAACTGTTTAGGCCGAAATTTCTACTCACTTATTCAGACAACAAAAAGAGTAGATAAGAGTAGATAAAACCACAAGAACAAAAATAAAAAGCAAGGCTGAAAGGCTCCAAAACTATGCCTTCGATCACACACAGGTTCCCTCTGAAGCCCCTGCGGATGGGTCTTTAAATTGTAAAATTTGCCCATTGTTTATGTGTAATATTTGTTACTGGGAAGTATACACGATTTCGGGGAAAGATTTATGCTTGGGATGGGTTTTTTGTAGATTTTGTTCCTGGAGAGAGAAATTTTCATGGGAAATTTTACACTAAGGAGATTTGACATTTAAAATTATTTTTATTTGTTTTACTTTCTCTTTGTCAGGTTTGTTTTGCATGTGGAGATGTTCCAGGGGAATTTTTAGCGTGATTTGATTTCTGTGATAAAATTCGTGGAAGGGGGGGTTTCTGAAGTGGCCGGAAAGATGTTTATAGCTTAAAGTCTGTTTTCAAATGAAAATATTCTGAGAATAATTTAAGATACGATAACGCTGGCCACCCTTTTAAAGTATCTGGTTCTCCCTGTTCTCTCTAAATGGCATTGAACTTCGATAAACTTACACAAAATTTGTGTTATAAAAATGAAGTTTTCAGAAATAGATCTACAAGCCGCACAAGTCACAAGAAAATTGTATTAAGCCTCATAACTTACCTAAATACTGATTTCTAGTGTTGTAAAAAAGTTAAAAATCCAGTAAATATTGAGTAGTTCATCTAAAAGACCTACAAACAAAGTGAATTTTTTAGGCTTGTTCTGAATATAATAATTTCTTTTCTTGCATATTTAATTTAAGTCCTTCTATAACCCTTGAAAATAATAAATTTCATCTAAAGTTTTTCGATATAAAAAAGGGCTAAAACAACGGTTTCAAACTTACTAGTTCATTATAACGAAAAAAAATTCAAAAACAATTTCGTAATGTTTTTTAATTATCCTGTTCAGCCGGTTAAAACTGTCATTTCATCTCAATGTAAAAAAAAAATTATCACAGTCGACGAAAGTTATTTTAACCTTTTTATACCCAAAAACCATAGAAAAGAAACCATCATTTTCAAGGGTCCAAAGATGCTTAAAATTGAAGTTGCAAGGAAAAGAGTTGACGCCGTTCAATACAAAAAGACTTCTAAATGAACAAATATTTACAATTCCTGTTCAGCCGGTTAAAACTGTCATTTCACCTCAATGTAAAAAAAAATTATCACAGTCGACAGTCTTTTTTATACCCAAAAACCATAGAAAGAAACCATCATTTTCAAGGGTCCAAAGATGCTTAAAATTGAAGTTGCAAGGAAATGAGTTGACTTTCCAAGAACTGCTCCATATTTACAAAAAAAAAAACTGTCCTATATTAGAAAAAAAAATCGAACTGTGGCTTAAAATCCTATTAAAATCATCTGAATTGTGTTTTCTAAACCTAGAATGAAATAACAGCTGACTCACTACAAAATAAAGGAAAATATCCATTTTTCAGGCATTAAGACAGGTAAAGACAAGTGTTTCAAGGTATTGGCCAAGCCTTAAAAATAGC
Source organism: Artemia sp. Qi Xiang Cuo (assembly GCF_049724085.1). Taxonomy (NCBI): domain Eukaryota; kingdom Metazoa; phylum Arthropoda; class Branchiopoda; order Anostraca; family Artemiidae; genus Artemia; species Artemia sp. Qi Xiang Cuo. The sequence continues at coordinate 3,725 of NW_028300453.1, read as the reverse complement.
CTTAAAGTCATAAATATCTTGTCAAGAGCTTGAAAACACATTCCTATAGTATAATGTAGTCTCTGAATTTTTTCCTGGAAGTTTCATTCTCCTTACTCAATAACTGTCCAAGATCAGACGAAGCCCCTTAACGAGAATTTTGCTGTAGATTATATCTTAAATACTCTTTCAAAATGAAATGATCGATGCCACACAGATTTTCTAATACCCCTCCCAATGGGGTGAGATATAGACCTTGGCTATAGGGTAAGACATCCCAGTACTCAAACAAATAGTTTGACCAAAATATATGGTTCCTAAACAGGAATAATAGGCTTCTATTTTCGGACAAAAAAATGACTATTTGCAATTTAAAATATATATATCGAAATTTATTCCTTAAAGTTTTGATAATTTCTATTTACTCAAGTTAAGAAAGTGAAAACATCTTGGTCTTGAGAAGGCATGGTTTAAGAGGGTTGAAGAGTCAGGTACATGTTTAAGGCTCAGGTGGATCCTTACTATGAAAGATGCAGCAACAGTCATAAGGTATCTTAAGTAGCGTGCGGAGAGCAAATGACGGAGAATAAATCACACCATCTCTTAATTCATGTACAACATTGTTAGAAGAGTCTATAGTTATATTCGCCTCTTGTTAGCATTCTTATTTCCTCTCTTTTCGTTATTATTCTTTCCTTATTGTCTCTCCTTTCCTTGCAAGAAAACGGGACAAGATTATCCCTGTAAACCCGAATTTCTTCAAATTTAAAATAAATGAGCTTGTTGTATTTTTTATTAATTAATTAATAAAAACTTTCCGAAAAATATTTTTTTAAAATAAATGTAAAGACAATTTTAAAATTAACATCAGTATATAAAAATACATTCTAAAATTAAACCTCAAAACGACCAGAAATTACTAGTAAAGAATAAATGAAACCCAAAAGAACAGAAATTAAACGAACAATCATAGCAAAAAACATACTACAAGTAATAATATAAATGAATAAATAGATCTTAAAGCGAGTAATGCTTGGATTGAATATGAAAATCTAGCTTAAAACAAAAACAAATATTTTGCTATTAAAGTATAAATGAAACTTAAAACGAACAGAAATTAAATAAACAATCAATGCGAAAAAAACATACAATATATATTAATGTAAATGAATAAATAAATCTTAAAACGAGTGAAACTTAAATTGAATATGCAAATCAAGTTTGAATCGAATAAAGATAACTACAAACAAGAGTTGGGGTATCGTCTCACTGCAGAAGCCTAAAACCTACTGCGTCATTGGCGCTTTACTGAAAACAATTCTTTGAAATGTTTTCACTTTTGTAACTTTAAGAAACAAAAATTAATTAAGATTTTAGGGAATAAATATCAGCATATGTATATTAAATTGACAATGCACATTTTTTTCAGTAAAATCATTTGAATTTTTTTCAGTAAAGTACAAATTATATTCTGGCTTTTAGAAAGCATAGGGGTTTTGAACCCTACTCACATTAATTTATACTCGTTACTCTAATATTTATTTTAATTTTTGTTCGTTTTGGGTTTCATTTATTTATTGATACTGATTTGGGGTAGTTGTATGCTTGGTAGATTATATGATAGTCCGGACGCCAGGTGTTGAAAATGTGAACCATACCACGACGGAATGGGGCTGCTACGAGAATTAGCATACCCTCCACCCCCTAAATTGACTATGCGGATTCAAAAATACCAACGGCACTTGCTTGCGAGAGGTGAAACACTCCGAAACTTGACTTTTTATTGTATTTTGTTGTTTCATGCAAGAAAATACGGGTTCCACAAAGTTTGTGGTGCAGTTTTCTGCTCAAATAGAAATGCCTAGAATCCAAAATAATTTTTTCATAACAAACTAAAACTATTATTTAAAAAAAAATGGCACAGTTAAAAAAAAAAAAATGGCAAAGATTTATGAGTCTTGAACAGTCTTGGAAAGTATAAACAAAATCAAATCGAATATTAGATATATAATGATATTAATTGTTGAAAGATCAATCAGTTCAAGTTTTTTTTTTCACTGTAATTTTTATTTTCATTTTAAATGATGTAATAACTAGGAAATAATAAATTTGTAATATAAAAGTAATTAGTTCTCAGTGAAGCACCAATGACGCAGACAGCTTTAGGTTTTTACAGTTAAAGAAGAGGGCAATATCCAAATTTTGTTTGCAGCGAAACTTTATTTGTATTGACCAATCTTGAAAAGAACTAATAAATTCAACTGAATGTTTGATGCATAATGATATTAATTGCTAAAAGCTCATCAGTTCAAAATTTTACTGTAATTTTAATATTTATTTTCAATATTAAGTATAAAAGAAAACATTTGTAATATAATTCGTTTTCCGAAACTAAAATTTTTGGAAGTTTAAATTATTTTTCGGAAAGTTTTTTTTAATCTTCCCATAAGTTATAAACCCCCCTTAATAAGTTATGCCCCAGGGCATAACTTACAACGCCTCCCCCTGGGCCCTGGTGGGCTGTGTCGACACCGGAGTTTGTTATCTGAACTTGGAACTATTTTAACAAAATGTCTATCTCAAAATTTTTATCTTTTGCATTGAGGGTGCGGAGGAGGGAGAGGGGCTAGTTGCCCTTCAATCTCTTTTGACTCTTAAAAAGTGAACAAGAACTTTCAATTTCCAATTAAACGAGTCCCCTCTCAAGTTTATACGAGTATCCTTCCATAAGAAATAATATGAAGGATTCGGAGAATACTTAAATTACAACCCTTGCCCTGAAGGCTTTGGGGGAGTTGTAATCCTCAAAGACCTAATTTCCAGAAATTAAAACTACGTTTAATAAAATGGCTGTCTTAAAATTTTAATTGGAAATAGCGACGAAGACCACATTGCCTTTCCATCATAAACAAATAAGTAGAATAACAAGGAAATTTTTTTATACAAGACAGTGGAACGCAATTTTAAATGAATATTTCGACCCTATATCCAAGGGCCGTCCTCAGCAAAACAGACGAAGAGAATAAAAACACTATAAAAGAAACTTACATTAAAATTCAATCATTAAAACTGGTTAAAAAAGTTTTAAAACAGCCCTAATATCATTACTTCAAGGAAGTTCAACCAGGACTCAAACTTCCTTGAAGTATAATTTTGATTGGATGTGTTTGAAGAAAAGGTGGGCGTGAGAGGGGGATTTGTTGCCCTCAAATCACTTTCGACTATTACAAAGGGCACTAGCCCTCGGAATATCCAATCGAATAAGCCTTTTTTGAAGCTTCTACGACAACGCCTTCTATAAAAACCTTCTACATACTCGTGGCAGTGATTACACCCACTACCTCGACGTTTTTGGGGAATACTCTCCTCAAAAACACATCTTCAATGAGGGAATTCCCACTGCTGAAAGAATAGTCTCTCTCAAAATTTTTTGTGGATAGACTTGAGTGCAGGATGGGCGTGTGAAGGGGGCTAGGGGCGTTTAAATAACAGTCTATTATTACAAACTATACTAACACTGTGAATGTCTAAGCAAATGAGCCTGTTTTGAAGTTTCTAAGACACCGCATTCTATAAAAACCTTATATGCCCCCAGGTCATAAATTAAAACTCGTGCCGAGGTTTTTGGGGGAGTGTCCTCCTCAAAAAAATATTTTATCTCTGGAAATCAGCTACACTGAACAAAACGACTATCCCAAAAGTTTGATTGGATGTGTTTGGGGAAATGATGAGCGTAGGGGGGGGGG
>NW_028300452.1:0-22618 GCF_049724085.1 Artemia sp. Qi Xiang Cuo | reverse complement strand
AACCAAAGTTAAATACTATAAGATATAAATCTTCAGATGGCTCTAAAGTTATTATCTAGTGCCATCATGGAAATATCCCATGAATTTAATCAATTGGATCTGGAGTTTCAAACCCTTTTGACATAAAATTTATCAGCACGACTCCTAAGCCCGGCTCAATTAATCAAAATATTCGAAACCGTAGAAAGTAATTTACCTTATCAATTGAAATTAGGACTAGAGCCAAATTTCGAGAATATTCTATTTTTTTATAGCATGGCGAAAAAATATTTGCAGATTAATCAAGGGGAAAAATGGATATTTTTAAAGGTACCCCTAGTTAAAAATTAAGAATACGCGCTGTTCCACATAGATACTTTCCCTACTAGATTGATGAACACCACAACCTGGATTAAGATAAATAATTTGCCCCCATATATAGCCATTTCCAACTTAAAATATAGGATACCAGAGCAACAGGAAATAATCAAATGTCAAAACGATTAACTTTCCTTTTGCAGCTTAGGAGCTATATCGTATCTACACGCAAGGAAGATCTGTGCTATTAAACTTTGGGAGGAGGTGGATCACTCAAATCCCCTACCAAAAGAATGTGATGTTGATATAGTAAGCACAATTAATCAGGAACTATGTAAAAAAATTTAGTGAAATTAATTTCATATTCACCGTTCCACAACCCTATATGGATCAGTTGATATGCAAAAATTCTTCTGGGTCGAAGAATACCAGAGATATACGAATAGAAGGAATGGGACTAATTAATATCCCCCAATCCTGTCTTTTAACGACAAGAGAGACAATTTTATCATCTCCAATGGTGGAAATTACGGAGATAAATATGGACAAATGGGGTATAAAACCGATACACAACATAAATCTTTTTAAAGCAACAAATAGGGAACAAGATAATGAAAAAATTAAGAAAGTACAAAAGATGTTAAAGAAATTAAATGATATATCAATACCGAAAAAAATAACAGGAGAAACACCCAGATTTCTTACAACCCTTGAATATCTAAATAATTATATGAACACAAATTATTCCATTTTCCAAACAGAAATAGAAATAATCACTTACTATAAAGGCTTCTTAGCCAATAATTGACATTATTTCATAACTACTATCGTGGTTCTGGGATTGTTTATATGGGGTCTTAAATTTTGGTATAATATGAAACATCAAACCCTGGGGGGAAGGATATAAGAAATCCTGACTAATCTATCGTTTAAAAAAAAAAAAAAAAAAAAAAAATATCTACAACCGCAGACAATTCGATTGTCGCTATGATTTCATGAACATGAAAGTAAAAGAGAAATCAATTATTGTTTTGAAGCGATTTTATTAATGTATCACAACAATACTTGATACTAAGGTACATAAATTCGCGATTCGAGTGTTTACGGATGAAAAAAAAAGCGTTATATCACTTTTGAAATTGCTTTGCGAAAAATCGACGTTTAAAAAAAAAAAAATTCTTGATGCTTTTAAGTACATTTGTTACTTAACATGATTGTGTAACTTATTGTAAAATGCTTATTTATGTATGCACTATTTAAATTTCCTTTAAATCTTAACTAGTGATGTACTTTCATATATAAACGTTTGACCTCGAGTCAAAGTATTAATATTTTTATTTTGAAAAGAATGATCCAGCAAGAAACATAACATTTCAATTTAAGCGAGATATTATTTTTGGAGTAATTAAAAGAGAGAAAAGTAATGAAAAGAATTAAACTTTACAAAATTGAGTTTTTTTTCTACTATATATGTAAAATTTCATGCTTTATATGTATACTAATGTGAATATTTATTTTAGATACAGCCGTAGCTAATTTTTTTTTGGAAATCAAATTTTTCATAACATCTTTTTGGATCCATTTCTCAATCATTTCTTTGACGCATTTTTGGAAAGTATCAAATTTCAAAGCCAGTTCAAATATATCCTGATACTATCATCACTTACTCAATCAACTGATATTTTGGGAACTATAGCAGTAATACAAACTTTACAACAAGTTTGTCAGAAAGTGAGATATAAACAGAACTTAACTTATGCCTAGAAAATGTGATACATAGCCAAATAGCCTATGTTATTGAAATATGTGAAAAAAAAATATATGTGAAAATTTTAAAGTCAATAGTTTTGTATGTAATTTAACCAAGGCATTTCTAAAACAAAAAAAAAATACACGGTATATCAACCACATCACACAGATAAATTAAATTATTACTGGAAATTAAATTTAAACTAAAAAAATTCATAAAACTTTTCTAATATAAATTTAATTCAAGCAAAACCACTAATATTATGTTTAAGCCGCTTGGGGTCAAGTAAAACAGAAGATGCATATGAAGAGGGTAAAAGAGTAATTGTCAGTCCTAGAGACAGAGAAAAAGAGAAACAAGGATGAATTTCAAATTGAAATCCTTCGACATAAAAGAACATGGCCTATATTTGGACCAGAAACATGACCTTAAGGAAACTCATTGAGGGTATATGCACATAATGACCCAAAGATAGCAGCACAATAGCTGTAAACGAAATTAAGTTGTTTTAAAAGTAAAATATTGAGAATTGGGCAATTCTTCTTTAAATGGGGAGTATTGTGGTAAAGCTTTCTAATTTAGTTAATTATTAATTTAGTAAAAATATATAAGACGCAAATATGAAGTTTTGAAATACCACTTTTTATTAAAATAAGGAACATATCCTGCTAAGTTCTGTTTAACGGGAAATTGAGAAATTACCACTTCCTAGCAATTACGTGGGACGTTGTGGTTGATAAAAATGTATAAAAGATACATTTTATCGGAAGGAAAGATCTTATTCTAACTTGATGCTGTACTGACCTCTGGTCCGTTGTTTTTATAAATACCTTGGAATTTTGTCTTATCATTGTAAGTGTCCAAGTATCTTATTATATATTATTGTTGTTTTGAGACTTGTGGTCTACTTGGGACAGCCAGTCCCAGTAGACAGAATATATCCGATTAAATTATATGGTAAATAAATAAAAGTATTGTGTTTTAGACAACCTTTCTACGATCTACTTTTAGCTTCTCGAACATACCCAGTCGGTACGCCTCATTAGTTCGGTCATAGCCTAAGGCACGCTACCAAAGTTTAATTACCTTAATGCCAGAGTTTATCTCCCCTATAAAGGGAGAATAAAGGCATCTACGACTACAACACCCCCAAATACCATAGAATAACACTTCACAACACTCCAGCAGAGTGGCAGAATGGGTTGCAAACTCTTCATTGAAAACATTTCCAGTTCTGGAACAATATGAAGATTCTATACCCCTCGTGCCTTTAATCAGATTAGCGTGTGACACAGCCAGCCATGAAACAGTAGAGGTCAGAGAAGAAGGAAGCGAGAGTGAGATTACAGCAGATCTGTAATCTGCCTTCTTCCAGATAGCAGATTACAGAGCGCTTCACTTACAGAAGTTTGTGTTAATCTATTGCTGCCACAGCAAACCGATGAAGCTTTTAATAAAGCAGAGTTAGTAAATACTGAACTGAGTGGACCGTCCGTTTTATATACTGATCTGAATTCAAGAAATGAACCAGCCTGAAGTAATAGCCCATCGCCCATCGTCCTGGTCATCGCCCTATGTTCAGTGTTGCCAAGTTTTGAAGAAAACATCCTTCGGTGATCGCCCAATCTTTCAAATTGAGTACAGTGTTGTCATATTTTGTCTTCTATAACCTAAAGGACTATTAAAAATACTAACACAATTACTTCAGAGGAAAGGAGATTCCAAGGGGTCAGATACTATTTTTTGGGATTAAACCATATCTGCTTGACTAGTAGCTCATTTTAAAGCCCTTTTTTCTCTGATTCTTAATATATACGTCTTATTGCGTTTAAAAGTCTCGAATTCAATTTAGATCCCAAATAAAGTTTTTCTAAGAAATTCAAAATCCTTGTCTTACAAAAAAGCTTTCGATGGTATTGCTTTTGCTTATTATGCTCTATACAGTGTTTTTATGAAGTGAAATATAATAGCCCTTAGATGTGTCATAAAATTCAATACTTTTTTCATTACTACAACTCTTTGTGACTTTCTTATTTAACCAGGGCTATTTTCTTATCGCCTTAGTCTTAAAATTCCATCCACAAGGTCAAAGAATGAGAAAAAGGTTCCCATTCTTGTCAAAACGTGGAGTGCTGTCATAGGACAGATGAGACGTTTAAATGAACTGTCACTTGCCACAAATTGGAGCACAATCACAATTGGCTCGCAGCAGAGGAGATTCTAAGGGGTCAGAAACTATTTTTTGGGGCTTAACCAAATCTGCTTGACTAGTAGCTCATTTTAAAGCCCTTTTTTCTCTTATTCTTAATATAGACGTCATACCGCGTTTAAAATTCTTGAATTCAATTTATTTCCCAAATAAAGTTTTTCTAAGAATGTCAAAATCCTTGTCTTACAAAAAAGCGTTGGATGGCCATGCTTTGGTTTATTATGCCCTATACAGTGTTTTTATGAATTGAAAAACTATAGCTTTTAGATTTGTCATAAAATTCAATATTTTTTAATGGTCAAAGAATGAGAAAAAGGTTCCTATTCTTGTCAAAACATGGAGTGCTATCATCAAAAAGATAAGGCGTTTCAAATGAGCTGTCACTCGCCACAAATTGGAGCAAAATCACAATTGGCTCACAGCAGAGGAGATTCTAAGGGGTCAGACACTATATTTGGGGATTAAACCATATCTGCTTGACTAGTAGCTCATTTTAAAGCCCTTTTTTCTCTGATTCTTAATATATACGTCTTATCTCGTTTAAGAGTCTCAAATTCAATTTAGATCCCAAATAAAGTTTTTCTAAGATATTCAAAATCCTTGTCTTACAAAAAAGCTTTCGATGGTATTGCTTTGGCTTATTATGCTCTATACAGTGTTTTTATGAAGTGAAATATAATAGCCCTTAGATGTGTCATAAAACTCAATACTTTTTTCATTACTACAACTCTTTGTGACTTTCTTATTTAACCAGGTCTCTTTGCTTATCGCCCTAGTCTTAAAATTCCATCCACAAGGTCAAAGAATGAGAAAAAGGTTCCCATTCTTGTCAAAACGTGGAGTGCTGTCATAGGACAGATGAGACGTTTCAAATGAACTGTCACTTGCCACAAATAGGAGCACAATCACAATTGGCTCGCAGCAGAGGAGATTCTAAGGGGTCAGAAACTATTTTTTGGGGCTTAACCAAATCTGCTTGAATAGTAGCTCATTTTAAAGCCCTTTTTTCTCTGATTCTTAATATAGACGTCATACCGCGTTTAAAATTCTTGAATTCAATTTAGTTCCCAAATAAAGTTTTTCTAAGAATGTCAAAATCCTTGTCTTACAAAAAAGCGTTCGATGGCCATGCTTTGGCTTATTATGCCCTATACAGTGTTTTTATGAATTGAAAAACTATAGCTCTTAGATTTGTCATAAAATTCAATATTTTTTAATGGTCAAAGAATGAGAAAAAGGTTCCTATTCTTGTCAAAACATGGAGTGCTATCATCAGAAAGATAAGACGTTTCAAATGAGCTGTCACTCGCCACAAATTGGAGCAAAATCATAATTGGCTCACAGCAGAGGAGATTCTAAGGGGTCAGACACTATATTTGGGGACTAAACCATATCTGCTTGACTAGTAGCTCATTTTAAAGCCCTTTTTTCTCTTGTTCATAATATATACGTCTTATCGCGTTTAAAAGTCTCGAATTCAATTTAGATCCCAAATAAAGTCTTTCTTAGAAATTTAAAATCCTTGTCCTACAAAAAGGCTTTTGATGGCATTGCTTTAGCTTGTCATCCCCTATAAAGTGTTTTTATGAATTGAAAAATAATAGCCCTTAGATTTGCAATAAAATTCAATATTTTTTCCTTAATACAACATTTTGTGACTTTCTTATTTAACTAGGGCAATTTTCTTATTGCCCTAGTCTTGAAATTCCATCTATAAGGTCATGGAATGAGAAAAAGTTTCCTATTCTTGTCAAAACGTAGAGTGCTGTCATCAGACAGATGAGACGTTTCAAATGAACTGTCACTCGCCACAAATTGGAGCACAATCACAAATGGCTCACAGCAGAGGAGATTCTAAGGGTTCAGACACTATTTTTTGGGACTAAACCAAATCTGGGACTTTTTGGAACTAGTTCCCAAATAAAGTTTTTCTAAGAATGTCAAAATCCTTGTCTTACAAAAAAGCGTTCGATGGCCTTGCTTTGGCTTATTATGCCCTATAAAATGTTTTTATGAAGTGAAAAACAATAGCTCTTAGATTTGTCATAAAATTCAATATTTTTTCATTGCTACAACTCTTTGTGGCTTTCTTATTTCACCAAGGCGATTTTCTTATTGCCCTAGTCTTAAAACTCCATCTATAAGGTCAAAGAACGAGAAAAAGGTTCCTATTCTTATCAAAACGTGAAGTGCTATCATCAAACAGATGAGACGTTTCAAATGAACTGCCACTCGCCACAAATTGGAGCACAATCACAAATGGCTCACAGCAGAGGAGATTCTAAGGGTTCAGACACTATTTTTTGGGACTAAACCAAATCTGGGACTTTTTGGAACTAGTTCCCAAATAAAGTTTTTCTAAGAATGTCAAAATCCTTGTCTTACAAAAAACCGTTCGATGGCCTTGCTTTGGCTTATTATGCCCTAAAAAATGTTTTTATGAAGTGAAAAACAATAGCTCTTAGATTTGTCATAAAATTCAATGTTTTTTTTCATTGCTACAATTCTTTGTGACTTTCTTATTTCACCAGGGTGATTTTCTTATCGCCCTAGTCTTAAAATTCCATCTATAAGGTCAAAGAACGAGAAAAAGGTTCCTATTCTTGTCAAAACTTGGAGTGCTATCATCAAACAGATGAGACATTTCAAATGAACTGCCACTCGCCACAAATTGGAGCACAATCATAATTGGCTTACAGCAGAGGAGATTCTAAGGGGTCAGACACTATTTTTTGGGACTAAACTAAATCTGCTTGATTAGCAGCTCATTTTAAAGCTCTGTTTTCTCTGATTCTGAATATATACCTCTTATCGCGTTTAGAGTCTTGAATTCAATTTAGTTCCCAAATAAAGTTTTTCTAAGAAATTCAAAATCCTTGTCTCACAAAAAAGCGCAAAATGGCCTTGCTTTGGCACATTATACCCTATACAATGTTTTTGTTATGTGAAAAACAATGGCCCTTACATTTTTCATAAAATCCAAAATTCTCTTCATTGTTACAACTCTTTGTGACTTTCTTTTCTTAGCCAGAGTGATTTTCTTATCGCCCTAGTCTGAAAATTCCACTTATAAGGTCAAAGATAGAGAAAAGGCTCCTATTAATGTCAAAACATGGAGTGCTATCATCAGACAGATGAGAAATTTCAAATGAGCTGTTACTCGCCACAATTCGGAGAAAATTCACAATTAGCTCAGAGCAGATTCTAAGGGGCAGACACTATTTTTTGGGACTAAACTATATCTCCTTGACTAGTAACTCATTTTAAAGCTCTTGTTTTTCTGATTCATAATATATACGTCTTACTGCATTTAAACGACTTGAATTCAATTTGTTTCCCAGATAAGGTTTTTCTAAGAAATTCAAAATCCTTGTCTTAAAAAAAAGTGGACAATGGCCTTGCTTTGGCTTAATATGCCATATACGGTATTTTATCAATTGAAAAACAATTGCCTTTGGATTTGTCGTAAAATTCAATATTTTCTTCATTGCTACAACCCTTTGTGACTTTCCTATTTAACCAGGGCGATTTTCTTATCGCCCTAGTCTTAAAATTCCATCTTAAAGGTCAAAGAATGAGAAAATGGTTTCTATTCATATCGAAACGTGGAGTGATGTCATTAGAGAGATAAGACATTTCAAATGAGCTGTCATTCGCCACAAGTCGGAGCACAACCACAATTAGCTCATGATTATTAGACTTCTCAACAATGCTCGATTAAATGGCTGTCAAAATATGGCCTTCGCGCCCTGGTTGGACTGGGTATGTTCTATATAACGTATTAGTTTAGTGAATAATTATAGTAAAGCCTTAAATAAATTTTTTTTAAGTGAATTTTTGGAACTAAATTAAAACTTAAAATCGTGAGAGTGGGGTGTACCCCCTCCCCAACTATCGCTCTTTACGCTAAATTCTTCAAGATTTATAAAATTAGTTCTAATACAAAATCAATGACCGTTACTCCTGTTTGAAATAATAATATTTCTTCGAGAGATTCCTTGCGTAATTATGGCTCGATTTCTTTACTTTAGAAGTAAGAGTTTTATATTTCTGCTTAGTAGTTAAAATCTTTTTGTTTTATTTAATTTTACGCTTATGTTTTTAAGATGATTTTAATTGTATACTGAAAGTTAGTGATGTCACAACTGGTGCAAGACTATGGAAAGATTTACAGATTGGTTTATTGTTGTCAGGCTACATACTCAATTTTGACTCCAAAATCAATATTCCTATTTCTTATGCTTGACTTTTGTTTTTTTAGTAAAGTGCTAGATTTCTATAATTCTAGAAACACAGGGAAAAATAATTAGTTTGTTTATCTGTATTTGTTTTATTGATATATATTGGATAGGCTGTGAAGTAATAATTTTTGTCAGTTTTAAGTTTCAATTTTGCTCTTTACTTCCCTCGGAAAAACTTTGTTTTTTATTAAATAAATTTGTTACAGATGACATTCTGCAAATTCTGCTGAAATTATTCAATGATACGTCCATAGTTTTTATAATTTCTGCGAAGATCTGGGCTTGCACTGTATTGTTACTTTCGTTATTTGCCAATTTGTCAATTATATTTTCTTCGTGTCTGAAATTTAAGTGGAGATCGTTGAGTGGGTATTCACACTCCAAATCAATCGAGCTGCAACGATAACTATAAATTGAAAGCACATCGGCCCGCAATTCAAACCCTCTTCTTGTTTTTTTTTAATTTAAAGGCCCAAATTTTTGTAAATAAGAGATTTTATCAAGAAAAACGTTTGAAAATTTACCCAAATATATGTCTTCACCCTGTAAGGGGTAAAAAAAACGCAACTCCTGCTCTGACTATCATGGTTGCAGCGGTAGCTGCAACCTAGTAAAGAGCGAACCACAGCCCATAGTAATCAAAAGTTGAAAAACGTGTTTTCAAAAAAACTGTCTAGTGAGAAAACATTACCATTTGACACTGAATCAGGAATGGTAACTATTGTTTTGGTTAACCTTAGAAGTAAAATTTTATTGTGAAAAGAAATTTATGGTGATTTCGAAAAAGAGCCTGAAACCCCTTGAAAATGGCGTCAAATCAAAAATAAAGTGCACCATTGGAATCAGCATGGTCGAAAAGTTTTTGTGGGAGAATTACAGTTCCCCACCTTGAACACCAAGGAAAATTACTTTTTTGCATGGGTAGCACTGCTCTGTCTCCCTTTTTTTCTTTCTTTTTTTTTCTAGAAGGGCTAGGGGGGTGGCCAGAGCATCATAAAGAGGTGTGTAATAGCTCATTTGAAAGGGAATTAAATTTGTAAGTGCCCTTTTTAAGTGACCAAAAAAATTGGAGGGCAAATAGCCCCCCCCCTCCCTACAGGCCCCCCACCCAGCTAGTCCTAAAAATAATTTCGAGATAGCCATTTTGTTTAACATAGTTGAAAAAACTAATATATATGGTTTTGATGATGATATGGACCTTCATAGTCCATTGGGAAGGGCTGTCTGTGGTATCGGACGTATTGATATTGTCGTGAAGTGTTATTCTTATGGTATTTGGGGGTTGTAGTTGTAGAAGCCTTTATTCTCCCTTTATAGGGGAGATAAACTCTGGCCCTAAGGTAATTAAACTTTGGTAGCGTGCCTTAGGCTGTGACCGAACTAATGAGGCGTACCGACTGGGTATGTTCGAGGGGCTAAAGGTAGATTGTAGAAAGGTTGTCTAAAATACAACACTTTTATTCAATTAACATATAATATATTCGGATATATTCTGTCTACTGGGACTGGCTGTCCCAAGTAGACCACAAGTCTCAATAAAACAACAATAATATATAAATAGATACTTAGACACTTACAATGATAAGACAAAGTTCCAAAGTATTTCTAAAGCAACGGACCAGAGGTCAGCCCGGCATAAAGTTAGTATATCATTTTTCCCTTCCGATAAAATGTATCTTTTATACATTTTTCTCAACCACACCTTCCCACGTAATCGCTAGGAAGTGGTAATTTCTCAATTTCCCGTTAAACAGAACTTAGCAGGATATGTTCCTTATCTTAATAAAAAGTGGTATTTCAAAATTTCATATTTGCGTCTTATATATTTTTACTAAATTAATAATTAACTAAATTAGAAAGCTTTACCACAATATCGCACGTATCGGTATCGTGCGTATTGGTATTGCATGTATCGTATCTGGAATATTGGTATCCGCTGTTGTTTTTTTCCGTCATTTTCTAAGGTCATTTTTTTTAAAGCATGTCCCGGCAAGGTATCATGGTTGCAGCGGCAGCTGCAACCTAGTAAAGAGTGAACCACAGCCCATAGTAACCAAAAGTTAAAAAACGCATTTTGAAAAAAACTGCTTAGTGAAGTAAAATTTCCATCTGAAACTGACTCAGGAACGTTAAATATTATTTCGGTTCGTCTTAAAAGTAAAAGTTTATCGTGAAAAGTAATTTATGTTGATTTAGAAAAAAAAGCCACACCCCTCGAAAATAGCGTCGTATGAAAATGAAAAGTGTACCATTGGAATCAACTTGGTCAAAACGTTGTACAGGGAAGTTACAGTACTCTGCCCTGAACAACAAGTAAAATGACTTTTTTGCATCGGTAGCACTGATCTGGCTCCCGTTTTTTTTTCAACAAGTCTAGCGGGTTACCGAAACATCAGAGAGAGATTCTTAATGGCTCATTCAAAAGTTATTTCTTATATCTACGTGCTTTTTATAAATTCTGCCATCTGCAAGTGCTATTTGGCACTAAAATGGCACTTTGTGCTATTCCTCAAAGGGTGGCATTAGCAGACTACCATAACATCGTTGGTAGATCTTTTGTAGTTCATATAAAAGATATTGCTCATATAAAATCTCGCCTAATAGAGGGAGGTACAGCCACCGAGGCTTATGTAAACTTTACCATAGTTTTTGTTCTCCTGCAATTTTTTTTCTCTCCGGTTTGCAGCCTCTAACGCGCAAAAAGACCGTCTTCAGCTAAGGAGAGGCTATTTTAAATATTTTAAATTCCTGCTATATTTGCCAAGGTGGTACAGAAATCACAAGATTATTTCTCATTTTGGAATTATTGACCCTCTAGTGCTGCTTGACAACATCGCTAAGGATCTGAGGACCAGTACTCCAAGGAAGCTATGTGCCAGTGACCCCCTTAAATATTTTTTTCCTAATTAGTGATTCTATGGATATTTTATGTTATCTACTTTATGTTTTCGTTATCAATTCCTTGCGGATAATATTATTTTGTTTTTTCTTTTTTTTACT
Organism: Artemia sp. Qi Xiang Cuo; assembly: GCF_049724085.1. NCBI lineage: Eukaryota > Metazoa > Arthropoda > Branchiopoda > Anostraca > Artemiidae > Artemia > Artemia sp. Qi Xiang Cuo. The sequence continues at coordinate 11,121 of NW_028300452.1, read as the reverse complement.
TCATATTCATTTTATGTTACAAGTTAAAAATTAACTTGCTTACTTACTATATCTACGTCTTTCATATAAATTCCACCATCATCAAGTTCAAATGGCACTAAAAACGGCACTTTTGGTATCGTGTCTCAAGTGGAAAAGCTGCATTATAAAAAAAATTGATTTCCAACAAACTTTTTTGCTCGAATTCAAACAAGCCAAAAAATAAATCAAATTTTTCTATTGGAATTGTGACTTGCTTATTTAATTCAAACAAGTCACAAAAAAATCCAATTTTTCAGTTGGAATTGTGACTTGCTTATTGAATTCCAACAAATTATTGAAATTATTACGATTTTACTTTCCAGAAGAAAAAATATAATTTTCACCGTAAATAGGCTATATCAATCAACAAAGTTTGAACTTCAACAGTAGTTTGAAGTTTCTTGAATATCATTTTAAATTTGACTATAGGACCATTGAAAGTAATATGTTCAGTATAAGTTCAATCCAAATATTTGAATTATCATAAGCAGCGCACTAGCGCTGCCTATGAACGATGTGGGCACAATGTGTTGTTTTTTTTGGTTTTTTTTTTTGTTTTTTTCTCCATGCCCCGGCACTTCGTATCGAAGGAGTCGTCGTAGAAAGTTCCAAAAGGGCTCTATCGATTGGAAATTGGAGTGGCTAGTGCCCTTTTTAAAAGTCGAAAGTGATTGGAGGGCAACTAGCCCCCCCCCACGCCCCTCATTCCCCCAAACACATCCAATCAAAATTTTGAGATAGTCATTTTGTTCAGCGTAGTTGATTTCCAGATAGAAAATATATTTTTGCGGAGGACACTCCCCCACAATCCTCAGGACAAGGGTTTTAAGTTATGCCCTGGGGGCATATAAGGTTTTTATAGAAGCCGTTGTCGTAGAAACTTCGAAAAGGGCTAATTCCATTGGAAATTGGAGTGGCTAGTGCCGTTTTTAATAGTCGAAAGGGATTGGAGGGCAACTAGCCCCCCCCCCCCCCCACGCCCTTGTATATATCATAGGCAGGGCATTAGCGATGCCTAAGTAAAGAACGATGTGGGCACAATGTGTTTTTTTTTGGTTCTCCATACCCGGGCACTTCGTATCGAAGGAGTTATCGTAGAAACTTCGAAAAGGGCTCATTCGATTGGAAATTGGAGTGGCTAGTGCCGTTTTTATTAGTAGAAAGGGATTGGAGGGCAACCCCCCACCCAGGCCCATCAATACCCCAAACACATCCAATCAAAATTTTGAGATAGCCATTTTGTTTAGCGTAGTTGACTTTCAAATAGAAAATATGTTCTTGAGGTGGACACTCCCCCACAACCCTCAGGGCAAGGGTTTTAAGTTATGCCCTGGGGGCATATAAGGCTTTTATAGAAGGCGTTGTCGTAGAAACTTCAAAACAGGCTCATACGATTGGAAATTGAAAGAGCTAGTGCCCTTTTTAACAGTCGAAAGTGATTGAAGGACACAAGCCCCCCCACGCCCATCATTCCCCCAAAAACATCCAATCAAAATGTTTAGATAGCCATTTTGCTCAGCGTAGTTTATTTCCAGATAGAAGATATGTTTTGAAGAAGACACTCCCCCAAAACCCTGCGGGAAAAGGTTTTAAGTTGTGCCCTCTGGGCATATAAGGCTGTTATAGAAGGCATTGTCGTAGAAACTTCAAAACAGGATCATTCGATTGGAAACTGAAAGGGCTAGTGCCCTTTTTAATAGTCGAAAGTGATTGGAGGGCAACAAGCCCCCTCCCACGCCCATCATTCCCCCAAACACATCCAATCAAAATTTTGAGATAGTTATTTTGTTCAGCGTTGTAGATTTCAAGAAAGAAAATATGTTTTTGAGGAGGACACTCCCCCACAACCCTCAGGGCAAGGGTTTTAAGTTATCCCCTGGAGGCATATAAGGTTTTTATAGAATGCTTTGTCGTAAAAACTTCAAAAAAGGCTCATTCGATTTGAAATTCAAAGGTATAGTGCCCTTTTTAATAGTCGGAAGTGATTGGAGGGCAACTAGCCCCCCATGCCCATCATTCCCCAAAACACATCCACTCAAAATTTTGAGATAGCCAATTTGTTCAGCGTAGTTGATTTCCAGATAGAAAATATGTTTCTGAGGAGGACCCTCCCCCACAACCCTCAGGGCAAGGGTTTTAAGTTATGCCCTTTGGGCATATAAAGTTTTTATAGAAGGTGCTTTCGTAGAAACTTCAAAACCGGCTCATTCTATTGGAAATTCAAATGGCTAGATCCCTTTTTATAGTCGAAAGTGATTGGAGGGCAACAAGCTCCCCCCCACGCCCATCATTCCCCCAAACACAGCCAATCAAAATTTTCAAATAGCCATTTTGTTCAGCATAGTAGACTTCCAGATAGAAAATATGTTTTTGAGGAGGACACTCCCCCACAACCCTCAGGGAAATGGTTTTAAGTTATGCCCTGGGAGCATATAAGGTTTTTAAAGAAGGTGTTGTCATAGAAACTTCAAAAAAGGCTCATTCGATTGGACATTCAAAGGGCTAGTTCCCTTTTTAATAGTTGAAAGTGGTTGGAGGGCAACAAGCCCCCCCCCCCCCATCCCCACCATTACCCCAAACACATCCAATCAAAATTTTGAGATAGCCATTTTGTTTAGCGTAGTTGACTTTCAAATAGAAAATATGTTCTTGAGGTGGACACTCCCCCACAACCCTCAGGGCAAGGGTTTTAAGTTATGCCCTGGGGGCATATAAGGTTTTATAGAAGGCGTTGTCGTAGAAACTTCAAAAAAGGCTCATTAGAATGGAAATTCATACTACTAGTTCCCTTTATAATAGTCGAAAGTGATTGGAGGGCAACTAGCCTCCCCCCACGCCCATCATTCCCCCAGATACATCCATTAAAAATTTTCAGATAGCCATAGTGTTCAGCGTAGTTGATTTCCAGATAAAAAATTTTTTTTTGAGGAGGATACTCTCACACAACCCTCAAGGCAAGGGTTTTAAGTTATGCCCTGGGGGCATATGAGGTTTTTATAGAGGGCGTTATCGTAAAAGCTTCAAAACAGGCTCATATGATTGGAAATTGAAAGAGCTAGTGCCCTTTTTAACAGTCGAAAGTGATTGAAGGACAACAAGCCCCCCCACGCCCATCATTCCCCCAAAAACATCCAATCAAAATGTTTAGATAGCCATTTTGCTCAGCGTAGTTTATTTCCAGATAGAAAATATGTTTTGAAGAAGACACTCCCCCAAAACCCTGCGGGAAAAGGTTTTAAGTTGTGCCCTCTGGGCATATAAGGCTGTTATAGAAGGCATTGTCGTAGAAACTTCAAAACAGGATCATTCGATTGGAAATTGAAAGGGCTAGTGCCCTTTTTAATAGTCGAAAGTGATTAGAGGGCAACAAGCCCCCTCCCACGCCCATCATTCCCCCAACCACATCCAATCAAAATTTTGAGATAGTTATTTTGTTCAGCGTTGTAGATTTCAAGAAAGAAAATATGTTTTTGAGGAGGACACTCCCCCACAACCCTCAGGGCAAGGGTTTTAAGTTATCCCCTGGAGGCATATAAGGTTTTTATAGAATGCGTTGTCGTAAAAACTTCAAAAAAGGCTCATTCGATTTGAAATTAAAAGGGATAGTACCCTTTTTAATAGTCGGAAGTGATTGGAGGGCAACTAGCCCCCCATGCCCATCATTCCCCAAAACACATCCACTCAAAATTTTGAGATAGCCAATTTGTTCAGCGTAGTTGATTTCCAGATAGAAAATATGTTTTTGAGGAGGACACTCCCCCCCAACCCTAAGGGCAAGGGTTTTAAGTTATGCCCTTTGGGCATATAAAGTTTTTATAGAAGGTTCTGTCGTAGAAACTTCAAAACGGGCTAATTCAATTGGAAATTCAAAGGCTAGATCCATTTTTAATAGTCGAAAGTTATTGGAGGGCAACTAGCTCCCCCCCACGCCCATCATTCCCCCAAACACAGCCCATCAAAATTTTCAAATAGCCATTTTGTTCAGCATAGTAGACTTCCAGATAGAAAATATGTTTTTGAGGAGGACACTCCCCCACAACCCTCAGGGAAATGGTTTTAAGTTATGCCCTGGGAGCATATAAGGTTTTTAAAGAAGGTGTTGTCATAGAAACTTCAAAAAAGGCTCATTCGATTGGACATTCAAAGGGCTAGTTCCCTTTTTAATAGTTGAAAGTGGTTGGAGGGCAACTAGCCCCCCCCATCCCCATCATTCCCCCAAACACATCCAATCAAAATTTGGAGATAGCCATTTTGTTCAGCGTAGTTTATTTCCAGATAGAAAATATGTTTTTGAGGAGAGCACTCACCTACAGCCCTCAGGGCAAGGGTTTTAACTTATGCCCTGGGGGCATATAAGGTTCTAATAGAAGGCGTTGTTGTAGAAAATCGCAAAAAAAAACCTAATTCGAGTGGAAATTCAAAGGTCTTGTGCCCTTTTTAATAGTTCGAAAGTGATTGGAGGGCAAATAGCCCTCCCCCCTTCCACGCCCATCATTCCCCCAAACACATTCAATTAAAATTTTGAGATAGCCATTTTGTTCAGCGTAGTTGATTTCCAGATAGAAAATATGTTTTTGAGGAGGATACTCCCCCACAACCCTCAGGGCAAGGGTTTTAAGTTATGCCCTGGGGGTATATAAGGTTTTTATAGAAGGAGTTGTCGTAGAGACTTCAAAAAAAAGCTAATTCGATTGGAAATTCAAAGGGATAGTGCCCTTTTTAATAGTTGAAAGTGATTGGAGGGCAAATGCCCCCCCCCATCCCTCGCCCATTATTCCCCCAAACAGATCCAGTAAAAATTTGAGATAGCCATTTTGTTCAGCGTAGTTGATTTCCAGATATAATATATGTTTTTGAGGAGGAAACTCCCCCACAGCCTTCAGGGTAAGGGTTAAAAGTTATGCCCTTGGGCCAAATAAGGTTTTTATTGAAATCTTTGACGTAGAAACTTGAAAAAGGGCTCATTCGATTGAAAATGCAAAGGGCTAGTACCCTTTTTAATAGTCAAAATTGATTAGTGATATTTGTTGTTGTTGTTGTTGTTTAGACCAGGGCACTTCGTATCGAAGGAGTTGTCGTGGGAGCTTCGAAAAAGGCTCATTCGAATGAAAATAGAAAGGGCTGATACCCTCTTTAATAGTCATAAGTGATTGGAGGGCAACTAATCCCCCTTCCACTTCCACTCTCATGCCCATTATGTTTAAAAAGTAAATTTTGCCTTAAGATTAAATCAAAATGCACTGTGATAATGCTAATTCCCGATAAAGCATCTCAGCAGTACCTCAAGAACAACTGAGGGTATTATGTTCAAACTTTCGGGGATACTTCTGCTCTTAACATTTAACCAAATTAAAATAGCGTAAGTGTATCCAATCTATCAAAGAAAGTAAGCAGATTTTTTTGCGAATGGTATCAAGTTTTCCATTTCAGGTCAGCTAAAGGAGGTATGAAACTAATTTAAACAGTACTATTTGTGTCCAGATTTTTAAAATGGTGTATGTTGTTAAAAATTGCTGAAAAATTTTCTCCAGCATACAAATAGCAGGCCAAACTATAAAGTCTTAAAAAACGAAAAGTTTTAAAGTATTATTTTCTTTTTCCCTGAAAAGACTACGTCAATATAAAACGAACAGAAATTAATTAAAAAAACTTTTTCAATAGAATAAAATTTTCAAAGAAAAGTAAAGAGCTCCATTAAACAAAAAATGAACAAAAATAAAATCAAATAATCTACCAAGCGTGAAACTACCACAAATCAGCATCGATAAATAAATGAAACTCAAAACGAACAGAGATTACAATAAATAACCGAGTCAAACTCAAAACGAGCAGAAATTAACATAAGTTGAGCGCAAAACCCCTGTGCCTTCCCAAGGCTAGAGCAAAATTTGTACATCACTGGAAAAATACAAATGAATGTGCATTGTCAGTTTAATATACATATACTGATATTTAGCAATCAAAATGTTAATATTATTTGATTAATTAAAGTTATAAAAGCAAAAACATTTATATTTTTTTCAGTAAAGTGCAAATTTTGTTCTGGCCTTGGGAAGGCATAGGGGTTTTGCGCCCAACTTATCTTCAAAAAAAATCTTCACTGGATTTGCCATAAATTTGCTGCTTACGCTGAACAACCAAGTAAGCAAATACATCGAAGAAAAGAAGAAGCCTGTAAGGGTATTTCAGTCCATTACGTATACGTAAAGAAACCAAAAGCTTCCCAAAAAAGAGAATTTTTTAAAATGGTGCACATTTCAACTGGACTCAGAAATACTACACTTTAATAGCATGAATCGTGCTTCAAAAACTCACGTTTGCTACAGGATTAATTAAAAAATAGGAAGTTAGCCCAATAACTTTTATCAAACAGTTCATAGTGTTAAACTGTAATTAAGGAGTTACTCAGCTCAATTGTAACCGAAACTCAAAAATGGAATTTTGATAACAATTGATAAGAATTGGGTTTTTATGAAGATTGCAAATATATAAATTTCATTACGTTTAATATCTACCCACCAAAGGATCCAAGCCTCAGAAGAAAAAGGGATTTTGAAAACAGGGAGCCTGATTTTCGAAAAAGGGAGAAACACCCCCCAAAAAGTCAATCAAATCTTAATGTAAATCAGACCTTCAGATTCATTGGGGGATATGATCCCCTATCTGTAAAAATGTGGAATTTATGTTTTTGCCAGAAGACTGATCACGGATGCGTTTCTATTTGTTGTTTTTTGTTCAACTAAACCTCCTGGAGGTTTTGGAGGGAAACTAAGCCTCCTCCCAAGACCTAATTTGTCTCTTATTTTGTTTTCGGATGTTATGATTTGAGATCAATTTGACAAAAAAAAAAAAAAATCCTCTCCTTCAACTACCTACAAACGTATAATACAGAAGTAGATTTAATGTTAAGACCTTCAAACGCCGAAGCGTCGATTTTGCCGAGGGGGCATTCAGATCAGAGAGAGAAAACATTCTGATTGTAATGGTAAGTATTTAGTTTAGTTTATTAATATTGATAACTCGTGTCTTATGTTTCCCAAAATGTTTCAGATAGTACATTTTTATAAACAAAAACAAGTTTGGTAAAATTCTACGGTACTGTTCTACTAGCTGTAAACCATGCAAAAAGTGAAGTTTGGTTAATGTTAGTAAAATAAAACAAAATAGGATAAAAAGGTAATAGTTTAGAAAGAAAATTCGGTTATATATTTGCACATTAGGGGGGTGGGGGTAAAGCATAGCATATATTAAAAGTATATCCTAAACTAACCCAGGGACCTTTCCCCCCCTGAGTCTGAAAAAATATAAGTTTAAATATTGTATACGCAGTTAAAGACCACAGCTGGCAATCCAGTTCTCCAGTGAAAGAACCCGTTTGACTAGTTTCTTGCATCATCTATCTTGCGTGGCTTACAGCTATTAGAACAGTACCAATTCTACTTTAGCTCCTTTTGGCTATCCTGGAAAGGGGTTAGGTTAAGAAAATGAAACTTTCAGGGATGGGTCTACAGGCTAAAGTATGGGTACTTATGTACTATCTGGAACACACGCGAAAAATGAAGTTTGGTTGATGCTAGTGAAGTACAACAAAATAGGATAAAAATATAATAGTTTGGAAACAAATTTCAGCTATATATTTGCACATTAGGGGGCGGGGAGGTAAAGTATAGCTTACATTAGATACCTAACCAAACCTAGATACTTTTTTCCCCCTAAACCCCATAGAACAATAGTTTAAATATTGTAAACCCAATAACAAACCACGCTTTACAATCCATTTCTTTATTGAAAGAAACGAGAAACGTTTCGAAAGAAACCCGCATCTTCCCTATATAATTTAGCGCATGTGTTTCAGATAGTACATAAGTATCGAAGTATGTCCAGGGAAGGTATTTTGAAGTGCCTACCTCCACTCCTTCTCCCTCTTGAGGGTTCTTAAATTTGCCTACATAGACAGGTCTATACTTAGTGAAATTTTGACAAAACAACATTTTACCTTAATTTTCAGTTATCAGTTTCTTTTTCTCAAGGTTTAGTTCAAAAATGCAATTCCTGTTATTTGAATAGAATTTTAAGCAATATCAATGTTTTTTTTTTCTTCAAAATTTAGGAAATGTAGTTTCATATCTTTAAGACCTTATAAATTGGGATTGAGCAAAGTAGTGAAGCTGAAAACAATTTTGTCACATTTCATCTAAGCAGAAGATCTATTTTGCAAGTTTTCAGTTTTATGACACAAAGATTTTATGAGGCGGCGGACACGAGATTTGATTAGATCTGACGAGTAAGTCAAAGGTATTCAGAAAAGACAGGATTCGTGGCGTCATTATTGCAACCGTTCACCTCTGGAGGTAGAAAAAAGGGGGGAAGTCTTTCTTTTATTTGTGCCTCGATTTGATTTAAATTTGGGTCCAAGTTTCACTGTTTTCCTGATTGGAAGATATTTCTTACTCAAGTGTCTTCTGTCGGCCTGTTACTACGCCATTGATTTACTGATTTCCACCATGGAAAAATGCGGCAGTTAAGAGGTGTCATATTATCTGGGAGAAATTTTTTGTTGTAATTTTCTATTCTTGTAAAATAAATGAGATTGTTCTTTTGTATTTATTGATGCTTCAGAAAGAAGAAAGGGAAACTGAATCCTGAGAACTAGATATTAGACTGTATACCAAGGAAATTGAACAACGCTTGTGATGGATATCCAGTAAAAGAATGAGCAATCAAGCAAACAAGATGAAAATCAAACAAGGATCTTAAAATCCAGCATGTTGTTTTGTCAACAAAATGAAATTTCAATTCGGGTATGGGAATTCTGTAACGGGGTCAAAATTTTCCAGTTAAAGTTACTCAAGTAAAATAAAATCACCCAAAATATGAACTTAAAAATTCAAGCAACCTACAGATCGAGTAAGGCTTGAGCGTTCAATTTAAAAAGCAGCAAAACAAATGCATATTATACAGACGAACTTTGTTAAAACTCTTTCCCACAGAAAATGTAATAGCAATAAACAAATCCGCCTCTGCGTCACCAAAGTATGCAATAAATATCAGTGTGACCAAATCTTACATGACAGGTGACCAACAATAGAATTTAAATCTTAAGAGCTTGAATTCCCAAACTATCAAGAGAAGGTAGAATTTATCATACAAAAAATAGTCACTAGAGATACAAAAGTATTTTCGCGCAATCTAATTGCATTGTTCTGAAAATTAAGTTTAGGACTATGTATTCCAATGTAACTAAATTGTATTGTTCCTTAACAAATTTCACAGAGGTAAATTCTTAGCCATCTGGAATCTAGTGACATATCGTTAGCAAAAAAATTACAAAGTAAAACTTTGTTTTGTCGGCGAAATCGGAGGGTATAGTTGCTTAGAAATTAGCAATTTTGCGCCAGTCTTTCAGCAGTCTATTATGAGTCTAGAGCCAGTCTATGAGGAGTTGAAAAAGAGTTTAGAACAAGTTTATAGTGAAAATTTGAGAACAATTTTAATGTAAGTGATCTGAAAATTGCATTGTATATGCCCCAGTCTATAACATTGCCCTAGTGTTTATGACTGTGAAGTGTTTTGATATTCCTGAAACAGCTTTGTACCGCTAATGTGAGTAAAAAAATAAATACATTACTTTCTTAATCTTGTCTCTTCCTGTTAGTATTTCTCAAGATAATTAGTCCTTGTGGCTCCAACCGCTCCCTAAGGAACCTGAATCCTTTCGATCTGATTTCGACTCAGTACGGCCATTAATATATGCTCCCCGTTTGATTCACTATTTTAATCCCCCGCTACACGAAGCTCCCCCATAAACTAAGGTATAAAATATAAGCAAGATATAAAGAATACCACCTCATAATGATAGAAGAAAAGAACTAATAAAGAAAACCCCCTCATTAAAATATATGAAAAGAAAGAAAATAAAACCCCCCTTTAGATTAATAAAATACCCCCCCCCCCTCATTAGAATTCAACATTTTTATTTCTCAACAAATTGGAAATTCAATAATGACCTTGGAATTCCAAAATGGTCTCCAATATTCAATTTCAGCTGTTGAAATTCAAATTTTCTTGTTGATCAACATTACAAGAAATTTTGGTGAATCTCAAACGATTTTTTTACAGTGTGGGGCTATTGGGCTAACAGAACTTTAAAAAGTGATGTTTAATGGCACTCATTTTTAAGGCATATCCCGGGAAGGCAGATTTAAACTTATTACTCATATCTACGTGCTTTTTATCAATTTTACCATCCAAAAGTGCCATATAGCACTAAAAACAGCACTTTCGGTACCACTTCTTAAGTGGAAGAGTTTGGAAGCATGAAAATGTACCATTGCAATAATTATAGTCCAAAGCCCTTAACTGGAGGCTTATAAGATCCCCTCATATAGGCTCCCCATCCAGACCCTCTTAGTAAGTTTCATAAATCAAAAGTAAAAGATTATTTCGAAAACAAATTTACTAATACCAAAAACTTTTCAACTAAACATCTACCAAAAATTAAGCTTGATTGATCAACAGTTTTGAATTGAACCTTCAAACTTCACTCTGCGATGAATCCTGTGTTCTAGTTTTAACGGCGGTAATTGAGGGGAAGGGAAGTCCTTTTCTCCTTAGTTGTTGCTCTTGCTTAGGTTTTGAAATTGCCTTTTCTTGGTCATTTCATTGGAAAAGGCACTTGTTTCATTTAAAAAAGTTGGGGAAACGACTGACAATGCACTTCGTGGGAATTTACTATCAAGTCGAATTTATAAAAAGAGATTAAGCATAAATATAAGCTTTTAAATGAGCCCTTAAACAGCAGTAGCACCCCTTATTGACTGCAATCCCTAACCCCTTCTGCCATCTACAATTTAGTTTAATGCTGACACGGCTCCATATACGGGCATGGACTCCCTAGGGAGATGGTTTTTGTCACTGAGAATGAAAAAACAGGATTATACTCACTTGAAAAAACATGATTTTTCTCACTTTGGTGGATGTTTCTTTGATGGTTATGTGTGTCGGTGAATTTATTTGGTGTTTTTCATGGGTGTCAACATCAATTTATGTCTGTTTTATGGTTTTTGTCAGTGAGAATGAAAAAACATGATTTCTCTCACT
>NW_028300451.1:0-5000 GCF_049724085.1 Artemia sp. Qi Xiang Cuo | reverse complement strand
AAATTACTAAATGATTTATGAAAAAAGCAAAAAGTCAAGAGAAACAACAATTAAATAGACATGATGAAGCAAAAAGACAGCATTTAGACTCTGAAACTTGTAAGTAGCGTAATAAGGACAACTAAAAAACTTGCCAATATTAAACACAAAAAAAGCAAAAAAGTCCAAAACTTGAAGCAAGAAACGTAGAAAGGCAAAACAAGTGCAGGCCCCAGCAGATTAATATTTAAATAAAACAATAATAACAAAAAAAAATAATAAATAAAAAACAAACGAGTATAAAAGCCACTAACAGAAATATCTATATTTTCTTTTTAATCGGTACATAGATAAAATCAAGTTTTCCTTCAAATATATATCGCCAGTAAAAATTATGAACGTCACATTCCAACGACAAGGTATTAGCTCCGATCGGAAGTGACATCATAGGTTCCTGCAAAAATTTTGTTTTCCAATACGAGATAAGACTTCGCGAGCGGTGAAATGTCACACTTGTCAAACGAATTAGTCTTCGCTTCAAAAAAAAGAGAAAATAGGTAAGGCCATGAAACTTTTAAATGGGTGTAGTGAACCTAATTAAATTATACATATTTAGAATCAGCATTAAAAGGCAATTCTTCTGATATGTATATTGAAAAAAATTTATTTTTTTTTTTTAGGGGGGGGATAATTTTAAAAAAAACGAAAGAGGTTAGTCTACTGAAATAGGGCCATTGGAAGCTAGCAAATTTGGGGTTGAGATCAACCACTGCTGGCCTCTCGTTGCTAAGTAGTTAAGTTGTTAAGTGGAGGTAACACTTTCAGTCGAATTTAAAAAAAAATGTTTTTGAAGAATTTTAAAATAATTATAATAAGAAAAACAGCAAGAGTTTACATTAAGTCGTGACATGTACAAGCTAGCTGTAATCTTATTATAATTAGTAGAATATATAATAATTTAAAAACTTACCAATAAGGATGGCATATATAAATAAGAAGCCGTAAATAAAATGAGTCACAATTTAAAAAAGTTAACACCGTGTAAAACAAAGTTTTCTCTGGTATAATTAATTTCACATATTAAATAAATTCACGACAAACCATTGACAGAAATCACAGGGCGACGACACTGCAGGTGAAAAACACCAATGACAGAACTGCACTTGAAAACAAAAAAATGCTAAGAGTTGTCACTGGGGGGGATCCACCAAGCTAACCAAATATAGATAAGAAAAAAAGTCAAACTTTGGAGGAGGTTTGGGCTGAATGTTCGTGTGGAATACTTCGTGCTAAAATAAATAGCACGACCGTATTTCATACGGACACTAAACCCATAAACTCGTAGAACAAGGTAATATTCAAATTATCACGAAAGGGACAAATTACACTCAATGACTATATAAAACTAAAGCGCAAATTGAGCTGAGGAAAAATTTCAGACACGAATAATATATAAAAACAATTATAGGGAAACCACAAAAAGATAAACCCTATCTTTAAGCGACTTTTGGCACGACATAGGCACAAATTTTTGGTAAAATACCACAGACATGGAATATATGTCTGCTACGAAAACCACACAATTTTGTGGGAATCAGGATATCGAAAACCGTACATTTTTATGAATAAAGAAAAATTAGCAACTGCGAGGCAAAATTTCAAAAATCAGCGGAAAAAATCATGAATAAAAAAATTTATTTATACGTGAATATATAAAATTCTAGGGCATGACGCATGAATTCTAAACACCAATAAGCGACAAAGAGGGTTTAAACAAATTCATTAAAGCCAGTAAGCGCCACCTCGTAGTGACGGAAGACTTTTCAAAAGAATGTATGCTAACCGTTTTAATACGAATCCTCTCAGAGGTAGGAAAATATCCTAATATCAGCTTCTTGTAAAAGTTAAAAAAGATTTTTAAAAGCAAAAAAAAAATTACAAAAGAAAACAAGAGTTCTTTCAAGTCTTATAAAAACTAAGAGATTAAAAGAAACTGGTAGAGACGTTTCAAAAAAAGTGATATAAAACGGATACTCAGGCTTTCAAATCACAGCTGTTAGGTGATACACAGTCTGGACCCGTTAAGGAGAACAGTATACAATGACAACAGGAAAATAGTAACCAATGAATTGTCAGGGCTACTAACTTATTTTCAAAATTTTTGTTTAGAACCCCTAATATGCTGGAGAGCCCTATAAAGTTTAATACAGCATATTGCAAAAAAAAAAAAAAAAAAAAAAAAAAACTATTTAAGAATACGGAGGGACATAGATTAATAGGAATTACTACTTGTAGACAATGTGGAAGTTTTACTGGTGGGCTGTTTCATTGATATTATTCTTGGGAGAAAGTGCTAAGATGACAAAAACAAAATTAGAGGGCGAGAAAGTACAAATAGTTGACGGAGGAATTATAATGCAAATACGCCAGGTGAGAATTGTAGAGAATCATTGGCAACTCCTATTTGAAATAGATTTAGAACATTTACAAAAATCTTAGATACCATAAGATTAAAAAAGGACTCTTATGAAAGGATAATCGAAACCTTTTTGTTGAAAACTAGTAACCGAGAAGAAAAAATAATTTTGCAAAAAACCAAATATGAAAGAATTGCAAATATATCCCATAGCTTTGAGCAATATTGCTTGCAAAATTGTACGCAATAAACAGACAAGTAGAAGCAATAATGCATGTGACGAAACACCGTACAAATGTTAATGTTGAATCACTAATAGAAGAACAAAATAAAACGAATATTGCTTTTGAAGATATACAAAAATATTATTTGGAAATAATACATGCCAATATCCCGGAGGAAGAAAAGACAAAAATTTCGAGCAAAAAATATTTTCATATCGAAAAAGACAAAAAAACGTTATGTCTAGCTCAGAATGAAAAAATCTCCAGTTTAAATTGGACTCTAGGAGAAATTTATAATATATTTAATAGAATAGAAGATTTATTGATAAATGGAAGTAAAGAAGATAAGCTGCTATATGGAGAATATTTAGCCGCAAGCATGCTAAAGCTAATGACACATCTAAAAATTTTAAGTGATTATACAATAGAAGTTCAGAGAGCATTAGGGTTATTACAGTTAGGACAAATTCCGAAACTTCTGTTGCCTCCAAAGGAATTAAAAGAGATATTGCAAAACATACAGTATTTTGTATTAAATGAAGGGTACTATGAATTACCTTCGGGGTTAGACCCGATAGACCCTTTAAGCTGGTATGCTAAGCTATTAAAAGCGTCTTATTTTATATTAGCGGGAAACCTCCGAATAAACGTGAAAATACCCCTAGTTCAGAAAAATAGCGTATTTACCATGTATCAAGCTTTTCCCATGGCAACAGGGGGCCTACAGGGAGTAGTAATCACCATGACATCAACTTCAGCGTACGTACTAGCAGAAAACAACCGAGAAAGAATAACTTCTCCAGAAAAAATTTGGATCATGGACGTTTTAGAAAATGGTTTCTTTAAACTAGAACTGACCAAAAAAGGACTAAAAAGAACACAAAATGGGAATAGTTTAAATTGCTGGGAAAACATAATTTTAGAAAATCAACAAGGCATTAAAAAAACATGCCATTGGGAAGTTTCTAAACCTTCTCAACTGAAGGAATTATAAAAGTAAGCGCATCAGAAGTATTGGTTTCAAATAATGTTACGCTAGATGGAACTTGTGTTCAAGACAGAGAAATACCAAATTTTCCACTAATTATATCAACAAAGTCAGAATGTAATCTATGGCACAAAGATACAAATTTCAAACTTTAAAGAGAAAATAGACTAGGATCAGAAGAAAACACTAATAAGTTAATTCCATTAAAAATTAAAACAATTTTACCAGGCAAATTAGAAATTTTTTCCAAAAGAGGTAGTAAACATATAGTTGAAATTTGGAAAAAGAATTTTAAAGAACCTATTAGTTGGGCCCAAATGCTGAAAGATATAGAACAAGAGCCAGAAATAGCCCTTAGTCAAACAGATGTTACACTGAGAGTAATAAGGGAAGAAAGCATTCAATTTAATGAATTATTTTTAGTAGGGTGCATAATGGGTACAGTATGTGTAAGTCTATTTACACTCATAACAGTTTGGATTATTTATCAAAAGAGTAAAATACAAAATTTCAGAAATGAAGTAACCGAATTATAAGAATTAACGATAACGCCAAGGCAATTGCAAATGATCCAAGAATATGCAGAATACGCAGGAATTACGCGTTGATTTTCAACAAGTTAAAATTTTGTTTTTGTTTTTAGTGTTTATATATGATTTATACGTATATGGAATATTTATTACAGATGAGAAATTGGACGATAATTTGCGTTTTAAAGCTTCTCCAGCTTATTGGGGCCAAATTTAGGGTTATAAAAGGAGTATCGTTTCGCAGAATGAATACAGTGAAACCCCTGGAAGGCTACTGGCAAATCGCGATTAGGTTTGATGCTTCAGCCTTACATACCCTCCAGGGCCAAGTAACGATACTTGCAAATAATCTGGAAATGACAAGAAGAGAATTAGAAAAAACTTTTATTCCGCCTCCTTTCACACCCCCGCTGGTAATAGAAAAAGAAATAAAAGCATCCTTATTTCAAACGCAGGCAACCTTGTTGTTCAAAGTACTGAACAACCAAATCAATGGGGTTTTAGAACATATAAAAAGAATGATAATTACGCTCCAAAAACAAAACAAAAGCGAACCAGACAATACATTGGCCAGAAAGAAAAGAAGCTTAATCGGTATTGTAGGGGAAATCTCAGAATATACGAGTATATTCGGTACGGTATCTGAGACTACGTGGAAGGAAGCAGAAAAACGAATAGGGAAAGTCGAAGTAACAAATCAAAATCTTCTACACTTTGTAAACAAACAATTAACAATCTTAAAACATCACGAAGCAAGTTTATCCAAAATAGAAGAAAAAGTTAATGAAACAATCAATACACTTTCCATTTTTGAACAGGAGATAACCAATGCAGTATTCATAACTCATAGACGAATAGTATGG